>NC_048409.1:30016657-30041890 GCF_013103735.1 Etheostoma cragini
ACAGGATGTGTTCAAGAGGGGACATTAAGGAGGGTACAGAGATTAAAACTCAACATGGAGGACAGAGACAGGAGACAGCAGTGGGAGTACTCATGGACATCCTGATGTGTGACAGGACGCTGCCATCTAGAGGCCGTGCTGCAGAACAACATGGACCTCTGATCCGTCCCCCAGGGACCGGACCACGTCTTTAACCCTGGTGTTGTCTTCCTATCGACCCAAACTGACTGCTTTCTAAAGCATGCAGCAGCCTGTGAATGATCCCGAATGATCTTTTCTGTCTCACGTCTCCTTAGATCTCCTTGATTTCAACTTATATCCATTTCTTATTTTACACTTCTGTCTGCACCTTATTTACATGAATTTATGCCAATTGTGTGAGTGAAATTTGCAGAAATTCTGAATTATGTTGACTAATAGTTGCGATCAAAGGAACAAGTTGTGCATTAAGACCGAATTGGACCCGGGTAAACCATTAAAGTAGTGGTCGTGAATATTTATTTTAGTTTTCTGTTATATTTGGGGAAATTTGGTTAGAAAAAAACATATTTCTGATGTGAACACTTTAAAAACCTCGTGTTGTTCTCGGGTCAAATTTGAGAGGAGCAGAAACAGTGTGAATGTCAGATAGTCTGGCCCAGAATCATATGTAACCCCCCCCCCCCCCCCCTTCCTGGTTTTTATATTTTCCTTTACACATGTAAAAATGCTTTCTACCTCAAATGTATCAGGAAGCATCAAATAAAGTGTTCAATGTTTCTTTGGGTAGAACACCAAACTCCCCCCCTCCCTTACTCTTAATATGTCTCTCCCCTAAAGGCTCATTCTGAGCCAAGAAATATCCTAAAAATGACAAATGCACAAAAAAGACCAGAGACAGTACCTTGAAAAATGGACCCATAGATCATTTCTACGAGCAGTAATAACTTCTCATATTTGTGTTTCACATCAGTGGCCCACTGCCTTCAAAATAATATAAATTGTCATGAATTCATGTCCTCTGTTTGATCTTTAAAAGACATTTTCATTGTATGTTCATCTCACTTCTATTTTCTTATTTATTTTATTATTGCAGTACCCAAAATTTATATTCTCAAGTGCAATATGTATTTAAAAATAATCAATACATGGTGTTTGTGCATTAATGTGCTATGCCACAAAAAATATCGCCATACTATGCTTTTTACATCTCCCCCCTCAGCATTAACAATAATAATACATTTAATATATATAGCACTTGTCAAGGTACCCTAAGACACTTTACAGTAAAGCCCATTAATAGCAAGTGAAAAAGTAAAGAAGCACATAACAGCAGGTGCATTTGATTTATTACAGGTGAAGGCTTGGATAATCTGGATGTGTCCAGGTCAGGTCAGATCCACATGTGTGTGTGTTCCAGAGGTCTGGGCCTGCGATGGGGAAAGGTGAAGTATCATTAGCCCGTCACTCGCAATGCACCTGCCTGCTTCTCACAGATGGCCGTTATTTGTTGTACACACATAATTATCCAAAAAATGTATTCACAGGGGTAACAAACCAGCAAGATGCTCTTACACGTCAGTTTAAGTTTTACCAAAGATAAGACGTTTACATAAGCTACGTATTTTAGACATCTGCAGTCCATACATTAAAGGGTTAAAGAGCGGTTGGCAGGTCAGAATGTATAATGATAAAAGATTTCGCAACATCATGGGTACACTGCTCATATCAAACCTGCTTTGTACAATTTGAAAGAAAAAACCAAAAGAAACATTGATGAGAGAAGCAAGGTGAGGTGTGCAGGTACTGACAGCTTTCTGTCTTGTCTGCTTAGAACCAGAAAAACAAACTTCAAGGATCCTCATGTAGGTGTAGAGGATTAAAAGAAGAGGAATAAAGACTACAAGAGAAGTGTAAGAGAGTCCATAAATGTTGTTCACTCTGGTGTCAGAGCAGGCCAGTTTGACAATGGCATAGTTATCACAGTAAACTGTGTTGATGATGTTCCCACACAGCTGTAAAGAGGAACTTAAAGATACTGTGACTCCAACTCCAACAAATGACAATAACCATGTTAGAGCAATAAGCACGGCAACTTTGGTGGATGTCATACGAGTGTGATATTGCAGAGGATAACAGATAGCAAGATATCTGTCATAAGACATGGTGGTTAAATTATGAAATTGTAAAGTTGCATAAGAGTACAAACAATAAATCTGCAGGAAGCAGAAGGGAGCAGAAACAGTGTGAATGTCCGAGAGGATCTGAACCAGAAGGAATGGAAACAACCCTGTACTACCATACAGTTCATTTACAAACAGGCTGACCAGAAAAAGGTACATAGGTTCATGTAAGCTCCTGTTCACACAGATAACCACAATCAACAACACATTGGCACACACTATGATCACATATAAGGACAAAATCAGCAAGAAATATAAGTATTTAAAACCTCCGGTGTCAAAATAGGAAGAAAGTGTGAAATATGAAACCTGTGTAGAGTTGATCATGGTCCTTCTGTCAAACGGTAAAACTATATGTCACTAGTTAGTTATTTGGACTTAAACACCAAGCACACATGAACATGCATCAGTGTAATAATATGAAACATATTCATTACCATGGAAACAGTCTAAACAAACACCCCCAAATGTACCAGTTAGTTCAACATAATTTTCAGGTTACACATTAGTAATAAAACATGTGTGACATTGTGTATATTTGAGCTTATACCCACTGCAGTCAGACTGAATCCGTCCTAACTGAGCTGAACCTATGTTGCGACGTCTTTTATCCTTTTTAAAAAGGAGGACACCCCCCCCCCCCCCCAGCAGCAGGATGAGCTCATTATGAAAAGGTCCCATTGAAAGATTCTGTTTGTTTCAGATTGTGAAACTGAGTTTATTTTCCTTCAGTGTTCACAAGAAAGTTGGTAAAAGAAAGATAAAGACATCAGAGACAGAAATAAGAAAAGCAGTTTTCATTCAATTAAAATGTATTGCAATTAATCGCAGAATATTGCGATAAGTTCACTGTAGCATGATCTCGTGATCACTGTCTCGAGGTATCGTGGGACCCAACTTCATAACAATTTTGAAGACAGCTGAAGAAGAATAATCATGAAGATAAAAAAAGATTTTCCACCAAAATCTAATATTTTCTTGTCCTTTTATATGTGCTGCTCAGGTGACGTATCACAGCACACGTTGGCGGAGAACTTGGGTACTCTCTGGATTAGGGGTGTCATGATTGTAAAAATCAAAAGTTCTATTTGACTTTTGATTTTAAGTTTATGGTTCGGTTCATTGTTGATTCAAAAGGGTTTTCTAAAAAAAAAATTGGTGAGATCATAATCGATTTGTGAATGGCTTGAGCCAGAGGCTCTAAGGAGAGAACAAATAGTGCAGGACTCAAGGGGCAGCCTTGGCGTGAAGATCTAGAAACTGGAAATAAAGAGGAGGTGTGTCCGGTTATGACTCGGGCTGAGGGGATAGAATACATAACTTCAATCATACCAATGAAACTGTTTCTAAAGAACCATCACCTCTAAGACTGACCATAGAAATGACCACTCAAGCATATTAAAGGCTTTCATTGCTTCAAGAGAGAGAAGTGACATGGGATCTTACCGTCTTCCACCATATCAACAATGTGGAGAAGGCGTCTAACATTATTTGCTGCTAGTCTTGTTTGCTTTGGTCCGAATCAGCTGGTTTGTAAACTTGGAGTAATTTGCCCTCGGTCGGTTTGATTTCACACCTGGGAAAATCAAAGCATACCGAAATGCACCATTAAAAATTGTCCAACAGTATCTACTCCTCTTATTGGTTATACGTTTCTGGGGGCGGGAGCAAGAAAGTAAATACAGGAAAAAAGTCCTGTGTTTTGTGGCAGACTGGTGCATATTATTGTTTCTTCACTGTAATACACAGTTATTGTTTAACAATAAATGCATTTTTTATTGATGATGAGAAAAGCCTCTTGTTGTCAGATAAAATTTGTAGTAAGTAAGTAAACTTAATTTATGAAACACCTTAAAAACTATACTTACAAGGTGCTATTCAGTACAACATAAAGGTAAATAAACAGTTTAAATACAACACAGCAATATTAGAAGCAAACAAAAACAATAAAATTAAAGCTGCAAGCAGCTTTGGATGGACCCTCCCTAATCTGCATGCGTCGGGGTTACTGGCGGACGCCCCTGCTTGCGATGGTGCATTTGCGTGGCACTAAGATGCTGTGAATCACCAATGAAAAGGGAAGTCTTTGATGAGTTCACTGTTACCTCACACAAGAGTCTATGTCCTACAGTTCATTAGCTGTGAAATGGAGCGTGGCTAACGCAAAGGGGGCGGACCATACCATGACCAATTAAAACGCAACTCTTTGCTGATTTAAAATATACCTCACACAATAGTATACATCAAACGGGTCATTACTTAGGAAAAAGTGAATTGCCTTAAAACATCACCAATGAAAAAGTAACTTTTCTGCTGAATTCACACAAAACTGTACCTTAAACATTTCAAATGTTATGGAAAGGGACGTTGCCTAAGTAAGAGCGCGTGGTTTAAGTATAGAGGGCGGCTCATTATTACATGTAGACCACACATTCTAAATTTCATTTAAATCGGATGATGTTTGTCATATAAGTTATATTTGCTGTTTCCAGTTGGTGGCGCTATATCCAAAAGTCCATATTGGCCTGCAGATTTCCTCAGGCCTGGACTGTTGGTGATTGTGGGAAATTTCAAGCAGATACAACTACGCACACTGTAGTTACAGCCACTTTCTCCTTCATCGCTAAACACTTAAAATGGCCGCCGTGCCACGCCAACACCGTTTGACAAAAAGTTTTTTAATAACTTTAATCGCTAAGGTCTTAAGATGACTCAAAGTCAATCTGATTAAAAATCTCAAGGAGGAGTTCATTAAAGTATAGCACCTGTGACGGTGTGAGGAGGTGAAGACCCAAATGCAGAGAGGAGGGGGCAGGCAGGAGCAGGTGTACAGCAGTTTGTTAATATACGGTCCAATCCACAAGAAGATACGCTGTCCAAGCATAGGAATGGGAACCCACAGCACAACGAGATACAAACAGGCAGATCAACCAGAACTATTCGACAAGAGACAAAGAAAGCACAGACATTAAATAAACGAGGTAACGAGGTAACGACAGGCAGGTGACCAGGGGGCAGGGAATCAGGTGGAAAACATCCGGTAATAACGAGAAGGGAAGACACAGGAAGTAAAGCTAGAGGCAAGGCAAGATAAAAAATAGAGTTCAAAATAAAACAGGAAACAGAACAAGCAGACACAGGTGAACCCAAGACAAGACTAACAACACAAGACCGGGGGAAAAATAGGAACACAAACACAGAGAGGCAAAAATAGGAAAAATAATCCTATTTGATGGCGAAACGCACAAAAGTTTTCATCTTTAACATCTAAAGATGACACAGACCAAATATGAAGTTAATATGAAATCTCTAGGAGGAGTTAGTTAAAGTACAACATGTGCAAATGGAAAAAAACATTCAATTCAAAATGGGGGGCTTCCTGTTGGGTTTGGGTATGGCTCCAATGGAGTTATATGTCCGCCCTGCCATGCTACAGATGTGTACCGAGTTCCATAAGTCTACGTTAATTTTAGTGCAGGGGCTCAATGTTTTTCATTTTGTAGGGGGCGCTAGAGAGCCATTTTCATGCTTCTGTTCCTGAAACAAATTTTCTCCAGACTTGATGCAACTACCCAATTTGCTGAGTTTTTGAATATGTTAATGCCCTCAAAAAGGCAATTTATTTGCCAGGAAAAATAAAGAAAGAATAATAATAATAGTAATAATAAAAATAATAATAATAATAATAACTAAAGCTGCAAGCAGCGTTGGAAGGGCCCTCGCTAACCTGCGCATGTTGGTGTTACTGGCGGACGCCGGAGTGTTTTTTTACCCTTTTACAGTCTTTAAACGGTTCACAGGTAAGGTTCCTAGCACTTCTGTGCTCGGGCCCTAATAATATGACACTGGAGGGCGGCGCTGCCTACCAATAAATGTAAATATGGGTCGTAAGTACTGCTTGTGGAGGACAGTCTCTGTCTCAACTGTCCTTTTTCTTCATCTGTCCTTTAACACGTATTTAGCGTAGACATTATTACATTACTCGGTTATAAAAAAAAGTTTCTGATCAACTGCTTTTTAAATAATGAATAACTACAGCCATAAGTAATGTTGAAGAAATGATCTGTTCATGTTGACATGCTTATTTTGCTTCTTGTATGACCTATGATGTTTTTTAACACGCTGAGAGTAGAAGTTGAGACGTCAGGTAGATGTGTCCCGGGGTGATGAGGCCAGACTGCTGATATGCCCCCCCCCCCCCCCCCCCCCCCCCCCCCCCCCCCCTCTGACTAGAAGACTTTAAAAGAAGCTGACGCAGAGTTTCATCTCAGTTATAAAGCAGTGACAGCGTGACTGCAGCTACACAGCAGACGGAGGGTAAGGATGAATGCAATGTGATTACCTGTGATCCGTCATTTCTAACATTAACATTATATTGACTCTGAATAAGTTAGATGGTAAGTGTGGAGAGTGTGTTATTGTGATAATTGATGTCTTGTGATGTGTGTTAATGCTGTGAGTCTATGATAAGAGAACATTTGACATTTAAACTAATTTGATTCCTGCAGATCTACAAAGTGTAACGTTGTTTATGCTGTGCAAAGCTGAAAGGTTGTGTTGGGAACCAAACTAATTATGAAAAACTCTACTCAGGTTTCATATTTCATTTTTATAGCATACTTTAATATTGGGCTCTTTAAATACTTACTGTTTGTGATCATGATGTGTTTTTATGCTTTAATTATCTGTGCCAATGTGTTGCTGATTGTGGTTATCTGTGTGAACAGGAGCTTACATGAACCTATGTACCTTTTTCTGGTCAGCCTGTTTGTAAATGAACTGTATGGTAGTACAGGGTTGTTTCCATTCCTTCTGGTTCAGATCCTCTCTGACATTCACACGGTTTCTGCTCCCTTTTGCTTCCTGCAGAGTTTCTGCTTGTATACTTATGGAGCTATACAATTTATTAACTTAGCCATCATGTCTTATGACAGATATCTTGCGATCTGTTATCCTCTGCAATATAACACACGTATGACATTTAAAAAGGTTGCTGTGCTCATTGCTCTGACATGGTTATTTCCATATTTTGTAACTGCTGTCCCGATATTTATAGGTTCCTCTTTACAGCTGTGTGGCAACATCATCGACAAAGTTTATTGTCACAACTATAATGTTGTCAAACTGGCCTGCTCTGAGACTACTGTGGTCTACATTTATGGACTCTTTATCACTTGTCTTTTTGTCTTTTGTCCTCTCACTTTAATCCTGTATACCTACATGAGGATCCTTAAAGTGTGTTTTTCTGGTTCTAAGCAGACGAGACAGAAAGCTGTCAGTACCTGCACACCTCACCTTGCTTCTCTCATTAACTTCTCTTTTGGGGGTTTCTTTGAAATAGTTCAGAGCAGGTTGGACATGAGCAGTTTTCCTGTGATGTTGCGTATTTTCATGTCATTATACTTTCTGATCTGCCAACCGATCTTTAACCCTTTAATGTATGGACTGCAAATGTCTAAAATACGTAGCCTGTATAAAAGTCTGATCTTTGGTAAAATGTAGAGTGAACCAAATAGTTTTTTTAAGATAATGATGTAGAAACTAGAAACATCGACCTTCTGTGAGAAACTGAGTTATGTTGGAAGAACCGTTGTTGAAATGTTCAATGTTCTTTGTTGTAAATTGTCTTTGAGGAACTTGAAAAGAGTTTATAGATAAAATGTATTACTACTGTTAATGATAGGGGTGGGGGAACATATTTATACTTTATAGTATCACAATACTTATGTTCTATAAATTGCACATGGATCTTTTTACAACATATGACATTTATTATTCATCAGTTTTCTTTATAAAAATCCCATTTTTCTCCAATAAAAGTGAATCCAAATGAACAAAGAAAGTTTCATCTTTTTAGATAAAACAGTTGTTGACAAAGTTTTTTTCTTCTTGGACATACTTCAAACTATTATAAAGATTAATAAGTTGGAATAGACCTCTTGTGTCCCCCCCCACTACCTGAAGCCCCATAACATCACAACATTGACTTTACCAGATTGTTGCATCTAAGAGGTTTTTATGTACAAACATAAGAAATTAATTTTTTGTTAATTGATTACTAATGGCCCGTAATTAAATTTCTACATATGTCACACGTTTTGTTGTATTAATGTACATATAATATAAAAACAAAACAATTCTGAGCAAAATAAAGCTTTTACTTCTCCAAGGAACCCTCTTACCTGGTGCATTTTTAAAAATAATGTTTATGTTAAGAATTAAACCCAAAGCAGTTATAAAAAAGTACTTTTAATTTGACATGAACACACTACAGCAGTCAAAACAATAGAGAGAAACACATCCGTACAACTGACCATGGCTGTTGACAATTACCTAAAGATTAATTAACTATGAATGTACCATCTATTAATGATGGTCATTATAATGTGTGACTGAATTTAAGCAGAAACGGGGGTCTCATATCAGGGCCGGGGGCCAGGGTCAGATGAAAAACTGAAAAAGGGATATTTTTATGTATTTCATACCATCAAAGAGCGAAAATTAAGGTTGATTTGGTCAGTAATAAAACCGACCCTAAAATCTAAAATCCCCCCCCCCTCCCATTCAAAGCAGTCTAAATCAAGGTCTGATACTGAATCCAGTTCCCAGAGTGTAGTGCATATGTCATATCCTATGAGACCACAATATGGCAGCATAAAGCAACTTTTATATCACATCATTCTCCACCCGAAGGTACACACTGATAATTATTTGTAATTATTAATTTATTTCATCCATAACATATCTGAACACTTTGGGAGATGTATTCATTTAAAAAAACTGCTGAGTAGTTTAATTCATAACAAACACTGAACCTCTAAAAACATGATGAAGCAAATTAAACAGTCTAAAAAAGGTTTAATCACATCATCACGTTGTCAAGGCTACAAGGGGAAGGGCTCTCCCTCCCAGCTTACGGTTGCCATGCTCGGATTCATGAAAAAACACGATTGAAATAAAAGACCTTGCACAAGATCCGCTACTGTGTGTTTATTTAAATATAAGTACACCTACATGAAGGCCTGAGATATTTCAATATTAACCTGAATATTAATCTTAGGACAATAGCATTCATCTGTCAAGGATGTATAAATTAAATCAACTAAATCTGGAGTCTGATTTAATACAGTAACACTGTCAGTGTTCAGGCTTCCTAATATTACACATGTTACTGTAAGTTAAACTGTAATGTCAGCGTTTCAATCGCCACCTCTGAAAAGTGCTTCTTCTTAGCTGGATTACATCCCACCATGTCGTGAAGGGTCTTCAAAACTGAAAATATATTGGGGCTTGATATTTAAATTAAGATTGTTTCCAGCCGCTGCATTTACAACCATTCTTGCTCTCTGATTGGTGTGGTACAAACGTTTCATGAATCTCACGTAAAGCCTGTTGTAAGATAATTTCTCTGCTCATATCTGAACAGGTTTCTAAGTTAGAATGACTAATGATGGCCACTGAGTTCAGCATAAGAGTTACAACGCAGCTGCTTCCCTAGCAACAGAAATAAAGTCGGGGCCCGGTCCACCAAGATCTCGTCTGATGCAGTACGTACCACACTGTGATGCAGCAGGCTCATGATGGACGAGCGGTAGAAGGTCAGCAGTAGGATGGATTCCAGGTTCCTGAGGACCCTTGGGAAGTGTCGCTGCTGGGCCTTCTTGATGCCCGCTGTGGTGTTGTCTGTCCAACAGATGTCAGCGGAGATGAGGACACTGAGAAAACCAGAAGGAGTTGACCCTCTGCACACACTTGCCGTTGATGTCCCAGGAAGAGGTTGAAGATCCTAGTAAAGATGAGGGCCAGCTGGTGAGTGCACGCCCTGAGCACCTTGCCAGGTACTCTGTCTGGGCCGAATGAGTGGTGCTGTAGTGATGACTCAAAGCAAGCAAAGAAGCAATTCAGCTCCTCTGCCAGCTTTGCACTCAGGTCCCCAGATGTTGCTTCACAGTCTCTGTAGTTGGTGATGTCATGTATGCCCCGCCACAACTCCTGTGTGTTGTTGCTGGACAGGTGGGACTCCATGCTCCTCTTGTGGTCCGCCTTGGCTCTTTTAATTCCACTTTTCAAGTCAGCTTGAGCAGTCCTGCACTGCTCGGTCCATCTGACCTGAAGGCAGTGTCGCAGGCTCTGAGGAGTGTACGGACATGGCTGGTCATGATTTTGTCCGCAGTCACATTCCCAATGCAGAAGTGGATGTAGTCCAGTACTTTTCCTTTGAATGTTCCCAGCTCCTGGTGTTCAAATAAATCCTGTAGCTTGGAGATTGTGTTTTCAGGCCAGGTTGTCTTTATGGTGGGCCTGGCGCTGCGTCTCAGGGGTATGGAGGCTGGGGGGAGCAGGAGAAAGAGATGGTATGACTGGCAAAGATGGGGGAGGGGTAAAATTCTGTATGCATGCTTAATGTTGGAGTAGACATGATGCAGAGTGTTCTGTCCTTTAGTAGGACACCTTACATGCTGGTAAAACTTCGGGAGTACAGTCTTACGGTTGGCCTTATTAAAGTCTCCTGCAATTATATGGACACTGTCGGAGTGGGCCCACTGCTGTTTGTTGACGGTGTCCAACAATAGAGAGAGCGCTGTTTTTACATTGGCATGGGGCGGTATATACACAGCCATGATGATCACTACCGTTAGCTCTCTAGGTAGAAAAAAAGGCTGGCATCTTACAGACATGTACTCGAGGTCAGGGGAGCAGTGTTTATCTACGATTGTCCCTTTATTACACCAGTTATCGTGTACATACTGCACATACAGAGCCCTCCTCCTCTACTCTTACCGGAGCTTTCATTCCTGTCCCAGCATAGTAGGGTGTGGCCTGCAAGCTGCATGCTAACATTGGGTATCCCCGGGTGAAGCCAGGTTTTAGTGTTAATCAAAAAACAAAAGTCTCAAACAAAACAATTTCCAGAGAGTTGTAATTCCAGATTGTCTATTTTATGCATCAGTGCTCTGGCATACAGGCTCGGAAGAGGTGTTTTGTGAGGTTGTTTTCTTAGCCTTAACAAGACGCCGGCCCTGCAGTCGCATTTATGCTTCCTCTCCCTGCGCCGTCTTTGCCGCCTCCTGGCCCCAACAACAATCCACGGAGAACTGGGCTGTCTTCCTATGTTTACTGAGATGTTATGCTTGGGATGAAAATCAAGCGAAAATGGCTATCAGGCGCCGGTTACCAATGTCCAAAAGGTCCTGGCGGGTGTAGCGGATGTTCGAATAGCTGATAACAAACAAGAGAAACGGACACTGAAAGGGAGAGCCTGAGCCGCTGCGTGTATTCGCGCCGCACTCTTGAATCACTTCAGTCTGAGTCAGTTTTGTCCTTTATTCACTTTAGTCTTGAAAACTTATATGCCAAATTAGGCCTAAGCTAAAGTTTTAAGGCTTAAGCTAAATCATCTGTGTTTCAGAGACATGTCCTTGTACAAGGAGTGCAGATGTGCCTTGCCCGGAGTATTTGTAACCACTTCCTCAATGAATGCACTCAGCTCTTTTGACATCCATCCATCCATCGTCATCCGTTTATCCCATATTTGGGTTGCGGGGGCAGCAGCTCAAGTAAGGGACCCAAAACTTCCCTCTCCCAAGCCACATTAACCAGCTCTGATTGGGGGATCCCTAGGCAATCCCAGGCCAGGTTGGAGATGTAATCCCTCCACCTAGTCCTGGGTCTTCCCCGAGGCCTCCTCCCTGCTGGACGCCCCTCCACCTAGTCCTGGGTCCTTCCCAGGTCCTCCCCAGGACTAGGTGTTTTCCAATCGGTCTAGCAATTTTCCAATTGGTCTAGCAATATGTCATGGTCGACCGTGTCAAATGCAGCACTGAGATCAAGTAATACTAAGACTGAAATTTGGCCATTATCTGTGTTAAGGTGGATGTCATTAAAGATTTTGACAAGAGCCGTCTCAGTGCTGTGGTGTAGTCGGAAACCCGACTGAAAGGTATCAAAACTGTTGCTTAGTGATAAGAAATGGTTGAGTTTTTGAAAAACTGCTTTTTCAATTATTTTACTTAAAAACGGAAGGTTTGATATTGGCCTGTAGTTGCTCATTAGTGACTTGTCTAGGTTGTTCTTTTTTAAGAGTGGCTTGATTACTGCAGTTTTCAGGGCCTGTGGAAAGATACCTGAAAGAAGAGATGTGTTCTGTACCTTGCAACTGCCTCCGGAGTCCTTTGGGATAACATATCCTGGAAAGACTACTTCAGTCGGACGGCTTCTCCCGGGTGTTCGTGGGTTACCGCCTCTTGAGACACCTAAGACCCCTAGACCACAGCTCCCGCCGCAGCTTCAGCAAGGGAAACTTTGAACATTGTAGACTCAGGTTCAATGCCCCCAGCCTCCACAGGGATGCACGAAAAGCTCTGTTGGAGGTGTGGGTTGAAAGTCCGTTGGACAGGGGCCTCCTCCAGACCAATTTACCTGAGCTACCCGTTTAGGCTTACCAGGTCTGTCCAGAGTCTTCTCCCATCCCCTGAGCCAATTCACCACCAGATGGTGATCAGTTGACCCGAGTATCCAAAAAATACGGCCTCAGATCAGATAAAACAATCATTGACCTTTGGCCTGGGGTGCTCTGGTACCACGTACACTTATGAGCCCCAAACGAGACTCCAAACGAGAAACGAGACTCCATTCAAGGTTTTCAACCTCCACAAAGGTTGAAAACTCTCTTTTGGGCGTCTGCACAAACAACAGTCAGAGTTTTCACCCCCACCACTAGCAGGCATAGGGAAGCAACTCCAGAGTAGGATGGAGTCCGACCCCTATCCAGGAGAATAGATCCAGAACCGAGACTGTGCGTAGAGGTAAGCCCCACCAGATCCAACTGGAAGCGCTCCACCTCCCGCAAAACTTCCACCCGGGCCTGGCTCCAGAGGAGGGCCCCGGGCTTCCTCCAGGCAGGGTCCCTCGATCCCTTCCTTGCTCCAGACAACACAGCCCTCAGGTTCATAGGGACACACAAACCTCTCCACCACGATAAGGTAATGGTTGTATTTATACAAAGAGCATAAATACAAATTTAACTGCTAATAGTCTGCACTACGTTCATGTTAAAATATCATTTAGCAGGATTAACTGTTAACTTCATGGATTTACTTGCCCCAATACCTATAAAGGTTAATTGGAGGCTGTTCTCCTTACCAGGGCATCTAATACCAAAGCGTAGTTGCAGCCTGTGGCCTTTGATTGGGTATTAATGCATTGGCATTACTTCTTGGCAAGGAATCTGCTGCTTCGCCTTAATACCAAGTTACATGACTTACTGATTTGCTCTCGCCATAACTACTACAGGACTAAAGGGCCCTGCTATCGACCAATAAACGTAAATATGGGTCAAAATAACAAAAAAAAAACTGTAGTTGTCGTCTTTTGTGAATCACATTATTTTGGAGCTTTTTCTATAGACGTTTCTGGTAAGGGGTAGATGTTCAGACGTCAGTTAGACTTGTTCCGGGGTGATGAGGCCAGACTGCTGATATGCCCCCCCCTCTGACTAGAAGACTTTAAAAGAAGCTGACGCAGAGTTTCATCTCAGTTATAAAGCAGTGACAGCAGATGAGTGTTCAATGATTCACACAATGTCATGAATGGTCAGATCTAAAATTTCTACTCTGAATAAGGTAGATGGTAAGTGTGGAGAGTGTGTTATTGTGATAATTGATGTCTTTACTGTCTGCAGGCTGAATACTGCGTGTGTGTTAATGCTGTGAGTCTATGATAAGAGAACATTTGACATTTAAACTAATTTGATTCCTGCAGATCTACAAAGTGTAACGTTGTTTATGCTGTGCAAAGCTGAAAGGTTGTGTTGGGAAACAAACTAATTATGAAAAACTCTACTCAGGTTTCATATTTCATTCTTGTAGCATACTTTGATATTGGGCTCTTTAAATACTTACTGTTTGTGATCATGATGTGTTTTTATGCTTTAATTATCTGTGCCAATGTGGTGCTGATTGTGGTTATCTGTGTGAACAGGAGCTTACATGAACCTATGTACCTTTTTCTGGTCAGCCTGTTTGTAAATGAACTGTATGGTAGTACAGGGTTGTTTCCATTCCTTCTGGTTCAGATCCTCTCGGACATTCACACGGTTTCTGCTCCCTTTTGCTTCCTGCAGAGTTTCTGCTTGTATACTTATGGAGCTATACAATTTATTAACTTAGCCATCATGTCTTATGACAGATATCTTGCTATCTGTTATCCTCTTCAATATAACACTCATATGACATTTAACAAGGGTGCTGTGCTGATTGTTCTAACATGGTTATTTCCATATTTTGTAACTGCTGTCCCGATATTAATAAGTTCATCTTTACAGCTGTGTGGGAACATCATCGACAAAGTTTATTGTCACAACTATAATGTTGTCAAACTGGCCTGCTCTGAGACAACTGTGAACTACATTTATGGACTCATTAGCACTTGTCTTTTTGTCTTTGGTCCTCTGAGTTTAATTCTCTACACCTACATGAGGATCCTTAAAGTGTGTTTTTCTGGTTCTAAGCAGACGAGACAGAAAGCTGTCAGTACCTGCACACCCCACCTCGCTTCTCTCATTAACTTCTCTTTTGGGGGTTTCTTTGAAATAGTTCAGAGCAGGTTGGACATGAGCAGTTTTCCTGTGATGTTGCGTATTTTCATGTCATTATACTTTCTGATCTGCCAACCGATTTTTAACCCTTTAATGTATGGACTGCAGATGTCTAAAATACGGAGCTCATGTAAAAGTCTTATCTATGGTAAAATTTAGAGTGAACCAATTTGTTTTTATTAGATAATGATGTAGAAACTAGAAACATCGACCTTCTGTGAGAAACTGGTTGATGTTGTAAGAACCGGTGGAGAAATGTTCAATATGCTTTGTTGTAAATTGTCTTTGAGGAACTTGAAATGAGTTGATAGATAAAATGTATTGTATATTAATGTAAATGATAGGGGTGGGGGAACATATATATACTTCATAGTATCACAATATTTCTGTATTTCTGTATCTTTTTTTTACATTTGACATTTCTTTTTCATCAGACTTCTGTATAAAAATCCCATTTTTCTCCAATAAAAGTGAAACAAAATGAACAAAGAGAGAATTTCATCTTTTTTGACAAAACTGTTGTTGACAGTTATTTTTCTTTGGGGACATAAATTGAAGTTAGAAAAATTTAATAAACTGCAATAGGCCTATTTTTATTCCCCCCCCCCCCCCCCACTTGAAGCCCATCACATCACAACACTGACTGTACCAAATGTTGGCATATATAAGTTTATATGTAGATAAAATAAATTGCTAATAATAAAACAGTAACTGAGTAATTTTATGTCGATCAATTACAAATTGCCAGTAATTACATCATTACTACCTATATACCACTTTTTGACTATATTAATACACATATACTGTAAAATAATAGATTCTTAGAAGAATAATGCTGTAAGTCCAACTTTGAACCCTTTAACCTGATGCAGTATTAATGCATAATTAAACCTGCAAGGAGTGATGAACCGGCCCTTGTTGTCTTTCCGTCAACCATGAAAAAAACAACTTTTGGTCACTTTTTCAACAATTATTTTCGCTTTTTCGCTGTCAATTTCACCCAAGGAAACATGAGGGTTTAAACGTGATTAAAGGTTTGAGCAGCGATGAACAGGTCCTCGCCTCCTCGCAGGTCGGGGTGCTGGCAGAGGCCAATCTTTGCGACAGTGCATTAGCGCGACAGTCAGACACTGCAAAGCCAAATATTGATTTTGCTGCAGCTATCTGTGTGTGTGTGTTTGTGTCCTGCTGCGTTGCTATAGAAACTCACCAGGAGACTTTGCCAACTCTCCGCAATTCCTCATTTCCCCCCTTATGTCTGGCAGGTTCGTTATTACATGATTTCCCCCTTATGTCTGGCAGGTTCGATATTACATGATTTCCCCCTTATGTCTGGCAGGTTCGATATTACATGATTTCCCCCTTATGTCTGGCAGGTTCGATATTACATGGTTGCTGGCCTTTCCTCCTCTTCCTCATCCAAGTAACTCGCCATAGTTCTAGTACTAGACTGAGGCTACTCTCCCCTGTGGGATGTCATCACCGTAATGAGTTAAAAAACCTGCGAATTAAAAACCCTGTCCTTTAACACTATGTAGAGACATTTTTTAAAATGATATACACAACCGGTCAAAAGTTTGGGGTCACTTACAAATGTCTATTCCCCTCCATTATAGACAGGATACCAGCTGATCTGGGTGGGGGGGGCTGATCTTTAATGCAATATCTACATTTCCCATTATCAGCAACCATTCATCCAATGTTCCAAAGGCTCATTTTGTTTACTAATCTGATATTATGTTAAAAAACTAACTAAGAAAACATTAAACAACCCTTTTGCAATAATGTAAGCACATAATGTAATCTGATTACTGCCCTGGTTAAAAAAACAAGGCAACTGATCTCAGCTGGGATTCTGTCTAGAATGGAGTCCAATGGACATTTGTGAGTGACCCCAAACTTTTGACCAGTAGTGTACATATCTTGAGTGATTTGTTTACCCAGGGGTGGTTTTTACCCTTTTACAGCCTTTAAACAGTTCACAAGTTATGAAAGGGGCGTGGTCTATATATATGGGTGTGGCTAGTGTATAGGGGCCGGCTCAATATTACATGTAGACCACACATACTAAGTTTCACGTAAATCAGGCTAATGTTTACCAAAGATACGTTGCTTCCTCTTTCAACAGCCCTAACAGGACAATGGTTCTCTGTAACTCTGTAACAAATTTTTTTGCAAATCAAAATCAGGGACTAGGAGGAGTTGAAAAAATCTAAACCACATGACATTTCATAAAGTCAAAATGGCAGCCTTCCGGTTGGGCGGAGCTAATGAAGGTAAATAGGAAATATATCTGCAATGATTAGAGTAACATCAATATCAAATCTGGTGAAGATCGGACTAAGTGCGTACAAGTTAAGGTCTTCCCACGCATTAGGGGGCGCTACGGAGCCCGCATACAGGTATGGACCAAACCGCTGAACAGACTCAAAAAGCTCCCCGGTGTTCATGAGGGCGCCAATTTTTTTGAGTTTTTGTATAAACTGAGGCCATCAAAAATGTGCCCAACTGCTAAAAGCATGCTAAAAACAGATAGTGGGTGCTATAGATCAACCATACCACTCCCAAGCCTAAATGTGAATTCAAATGAAATAGTTTAATATTCTGCACATGACTTATAGATTTTAGGATTTTTTTGTGGATCCTAAAGTCCTCCAACAAGTGATATAAGTGAATAAAATGAGAAATGTTGCACAAAATTTGCCATATCTGCAAATATTCAAGAAGATTGCAATCACGGCCTAGGAGTAGTTCGAAAGAATCCTGGATCCTAAAGTCCTCAAATAAATGAGAAATTTTGCACAAAATTTGCTATATTGTAAATTTGTAAATTTTGAGATTTTTTCTCAAAATAGCTTGAAAGAGTTCCAGATGATACGCATTTTCCTCAAAAGTTAGTATGATGAATTATTACTTTTGTCGAACTCAGGGTGCACGTTAGGCAACGCCCAAGACCAATCACTGCAGAACTACAGATTATTCATCGGTCTGACATTTGTGCAAGTTTTGTGAGCTTTTGCGCATGTTAAGACGCTCAAAAACGAGAGACGGGAGAGGTGCAGAATAATAATGATCCAAATAAAAACAATAGGGTAATTAATACAGATAATTATGTTTACGTTAATATTTGGCCCCATGTAATTAATGTAATTTTACAGGGAAGATATACATTTTTGGGACACATCATCAGTAAGTGATTTGTTAAGTTTTGGACAGATGTAAATGTAATTGTGTGTATTTATATATCTTTTCCAGTCTTAACAACTCCTCAAAGTAGTTTTACATCTACAGGAAACATTCAAATTCACACACATTAATACACTGTGGCCTGGGCTGCCGTACAAGGTGCCACCTGCTCATCAGATACACACTCACACACACATCTACACACCTGCTCATCAGATACACACACATCTACACACCTGCTCATCAGATACACACACATCTACACACCTGCTCATCAGATACACACTCACACACACATCTACACACCTGCTCATCAGATACACACTCACACACATCTACACACCTGCTCATCAGATACACACTCACACACATCTACACACCTGCTCATCAGATACACACTCACACACAGCTACACACCTGCTCATCAGATAAACACTCACACACATTGACACTCCGATGCGCAGCACCGGGGGCAACTCAGGGTTCAGGGTCTTGCCCAAGGACACTTCGACAATGACTGCAGGGGCGGGGATCGAACCACCAACCTTCCGATTGGCAGACAACCGCTCTACCACTGAGCCACAGCCGCCCCAGATCAAGTTAGCCTTGGGTTACTTGTTGCTAAAATACCAGTTTAGGAAAGTTAGCTGCTGTTAGCTAGTTAGGCTAGTTAGCATGCAACATTCTAGCTACGGCTAATGTAATCATCTCTTGTGCGGGTAAGGTGGCCTTGACTTGAGAAATGCTGTTTTCAAAAAAATAAACAAAGCTTGAAACTGTTAATGTGCCTTTCCAATACATTTACATCCTTGAACTGTTTTTATTTAAAAGAAAAAAGAAGTGGCACCAAGGATTAAAAAATAGAGGCTATAGGATCTTTTGAGGTCTACTACACACATCCACCAGCAGGTTCAGTTTTAGAAACACTTGCTGTGTGGCAAAGCAGTTATAAAAAACACATAATTTCAGATTTTACTCATATTTTACAAAATTTTAACTCATGTCAGGCTTTTATTTCAGTTAGAATTTTTTATTTCCAATAATTGTGCGGCCACAAAATGTTCTGTTTCAGACATTTAGGACAGCAGAAAAGATCACCGGTGCCAACCTGCCCTCCGTTCATGACTTATACTCCTCCAGAGTCAGGAAACGGGCAGGAATCATCACTGCAGACCATCTCACCCCGGACACAACCTGTTCCAGCTTCTGCCCTCTGGGGGACGCTACAGAGCACTGTACGCCAAAACCAACAGATTCAGGAACAGTTTCTACCCATAAGCCATCTCTCTGATGAACAGCTGACTTCTGACTCACAGTGTTAGGTTCAGTTCTGGTCCATAACCCGGTACACTGTCTCTACAGCACCCGCTCACTGGTTCCACTTATTATTCCACTTATTTAGTATTATTCATCATTCTCATTCTCACATCTCACTTATTATTATTTATTTTTTTTATTTTATTTATTCATCATTCTCATTTCCTCATTCAGGACTGTTCATATTATAACATATTAACATAACACTATTTATCCCAGTATCCTTTGCACTACGCTCCACATTTAAATAATTTTATTGAACTCTTCATTGCACTCATGCCTCTACATTGTTTCTGTTTATAGTATGTATATATTGTGTATATATTAGTGTGTACATATTGTTTTGGTTGTTTTGTATGTGTAAGCACATTGTGAGTAACGATGCTCCAAAGAAAAACTCCTCGTATGTGTCTTCATACCTGGCAAATAAAGCTGGTTCTGATTCTGATTGTATTTTAATATTTGACTGTTGTTAGCACAGTGATTACAATTCACTTCATTGTTTTTTGGTAGGCAGCGCCAGCCTCTAATGGCCAAAGGAATTATGAATTAGGATGGGAGCAAAGCAAGAAGGCATTTAACGTGTCATTAAGACACAGAAAGTGTGTATAGGGTGACGGGAGGAGGTATTTGGGTCAAATCAAAACAGGACTTTCCCCCAGGAGACCGCAGTCAGTTTAGGTCTACATTACTGAACATCGCATTGTACCTCTTAAACAACTATACTGGTATAAACGTAACTCAGTAGTTTTTGTGTCTATAATCCTAAAGATAATTAGTTAAATGTTCTAAACTTTACGTCACTTCATTTGACTTTAGTATAAAGTGACTCACCAGATAACTGACCCTCAATGAGGCTCATTTCACTTTATTTGCAGCCATGTTTTAAAGGTGGTTGTTGGTGCATACATTAACATGTTTCACATTAACATGAAAAAAACTAATAATAAACACAAAAACTAATATTTACAAGGTAACAATTTTTAAGGTGTTGAAGCTGAGGAAATGAAATACACGTCTTTCAAAATGTGAATCTTACACTTTACCAAAGATGAGATTTTTACATTTGATGCGGATTTTTTTCAAATTTAGCCCATACATCAAAGGGTTGAAGAGCGGTTGGCAGGTGAGAAAGTATAACGATACAAAAATACGGAACATAATGGGTGTACTCCCCATATCAAACCTGCTCTGTATTACTTCAAAAAAACACCCAAAAGAAAAGTTGATTGTGGAAGCGAGGTGAGGTGTGCAGGTACTGACAGCTTTCTGTCTCGTCTGCTTAGAACCAGAAAAACACACTTTAAGGATCCTCATGTAGGTGCAAAATATTAGTATTGCAAGACCAAATACAACAATGAAAGTGTAAATGAGTCCATAGATGTTATTGACTGTGGTGTCAGAGCAGGCCAGTGTCACAATAGAGTAGTTGTTGCAGAACACTCTGTCAATACGGTTCCTACACAGCTGTAAGGAGGAACTCAATGATATCATGACAACAACTGCAAGAAGAGGGAATAACCATGTTAGAACAATAAGCACGGCTACCTTATTATATGTCATACGAGTGTGATACTGCAGAGGATAACAGATAGCAAGATATCTGTCATAAGACATCACAGCTAGATTATAAAACTGTACATTTACATAAGTATGCAAGCAGAAATTCTGCAGGAAACAAAGAGAAGCAGAAACTGTGTGAATGTCAGAGAGGATCTGAACCAGAAGGAATGGAAACAACCCTGTACTACCATACAGTTCATTTACAAACAGGCTGACCAGAAAAAGGTACATAGGTTCATGTAAGCTCCTGTTCACACAGATAACCACAATCAGCAACACATTGGCACAGATAATTAAAGCATAAAAACACATGATGATCAAAAACAGTAAGTATTTAAACAGTCCAATATCAAAGTATGCTCCCAAAATGAAATATGAAACCTGTGTAGAGTTTTTCATAATTAGAGTTTGGTTCACAACACAACCTTTAAAGTTTGACAGGATAACAGCATTAACACACACGCAGTATTCAGCCTGCAGACAGTAAATACATAAATTATCAGATTAACACACTCTCCAAACTTACCATCTACCTTATTCAGAGTCAATGTAATGTTAATGTTAGAAATGATAGAACACAGTTCAGTTAGCACAGGATGAAAAGTTGTAATGTTACATTTTGTTCAAAATTCACAGAAATCAAACTAGTTTAGATGTTACATTACTGCTCATCATAGACTCACAGCATTAACACACACGCATTATTCAGCCTGCAGACAGTAACGACATCAATTATCACAATAACACACTCTCTCCACATTCAGCAGCTACCTTATTTAAATAAGGTAATGTTAAGGTTAGAAAGGACAGAGAACGGGTAATCGCATTGCATAAATCCTTACCATCCGTCTGCTGTGTAGCTGCAGTCACACTGCTTTAAAACTGAGATGAAACTCTGCGTCAGCTTCTTTTTAAAGTCTTCTAGTCAGAGGGGGTGGGGGGTGGGGGCACATCAGCAGTCTGGCCTCATCACCCCGGGACACATCTATCTGACGTCTCCACTTCTACTCTTGATGATAACGATTAGTTGATTTTGAACAACACACACAAGATTAAACAAAAAGGTTTCTACGTTAGGGTGATAAATGAATGACACTGAGTCCAGCATAAGAGTTACAACACAGCTGTCAGGTCACAAGACAGAGTCTAAGGTTCCCTAGCAACAGACTTAAAATTGGGCCCAGTCCACCAAGATCTGGTCTGAATGCCGATGTATCTGGGTGTCAGAGACATGTCCTTGTACAGGGAGTGCATATTTGGCTTGCCCAGAGTATTTGTAACCACGTCCTCAATGAATGCACGCAGCTCATTTGACATTTATCCATCCATCCGGTCGCTGGGGGAGCAGCTCCAGCAGGGGACCCCAAACTTCCCTTTCCCAAACCACATCAACCAGCTCTGACTGTGGCATCCCGAGGCGCTCCCGGGCCAGGTTGGAGATATAATCACTCCACCTAGTCTTGGGTCTTCCCCGAGGCCTCCTCCCAGCTGGACGTCCCTCCACCTAGTCCTGGGTCTTCCCTGAGGCTTCCTCCCAGCTGGAAGTCCTCCACCTAGTCCTGGGACTTCCACGAGGCCTCCTCCCAGCTGGACATGCTTAGACCACCTCCCTAGGGAGGCCCCCAGGAGGCATCCTCACCAGATACCTGAACCACCTCAACTGGCTCCTTTCAACACCAAGGAGGAGCAGTTCTACTCCGAGCTCTTCTTGGATGACTGAGCTTCTCACCCGATCTCTAAGGGAGACTCCGGCCACCTTAGTGAGAAAAACAGAGCTTTGCCTTCTGGCTCAGCTCTCTTGTCCTCACAATGGTGCGGTAAACAGAATGTAATACCGCACCCGCTACTCCGATTCTCCGACCAATCTCACGCTCCATGGTCCTCTCACTCATGAACAAGACCCTGGACACAGCTCTCGCTTTGGTCACACAGAGATCGGCTGGCCTTGAGAAGGGACCCCCTCACCCCGTACTCCTGCAGCACCTCCCACAGTATCTCCCAGGGGACCCAGTCATACGCTTCCCAAAAACATTTTTGGACAGGTCTCATCAATCCCTGGGGCTTTGCTGCTCTGGAGTCATTTGACTACCTCAGCGACTTCCACCAAGGTAAGTGACGACATCTTCCAGCTCCGCCTCTACCACAGAGGACGTGTCAGCTGGACCTAGGAGTTTCTCAAAGTGCTTCTTCCATTGTCCTATCACCTCCTCAGTTGAGGTCAACAATGTCCCATCCTTAATGTACACAGCTTGGATGGTTCCCCGCTTCCTCCTCTCGAGGTGGCGAACGGTTTTCCAGAAGCACCTTGGTGGCGACCAAAATTCCTCCATGCTTACTCCGAACTTCTCCCACACCCACTGCTTTTTCTCCATCACAGCAGAGGCTGCAGCCCTTCGGGCCGGTCAGAACCTTACAACTGCCTCCAGAGTCCTCCGGGATAACATATCCTGGAAAGAATGGAAACTTTGAACATTGTCCACTCAGGTTCAATGCCCCCAGCCTCCACAGGGATGCACAAAAATCTCCGCTGGAGGTGTGAGTTGAAAGTCTGTCGGACACAGGCCTCCTCCAGACGTTTCCAATTTACCCGCAATACCCATTTGGGCTTACCAGGTCTGTATAGAGTCTTTCCCCCTCCCCTGACGCAACTCACCCCCAGATGGTGATCAGTTGAGAGCTCTGCCCCTCTCTTCACCCAAGTGGTTATAAAATAGATCATTGACCTTTGGCCTAGGGTGCTCTGGTACCACATAAGCTTATGAGCATTCCTATGTTTGAACATGGTGTTTCTCATAGACATTCCATGACTAGCATAGAAGTCCAACAACAGACCACCGCTGTGGCCCAGATCAGGGAGGTCGTTCCTCCCAGTCACGCCTCTCCAAGTATCTCCATTATTGCACATGTGTGCGTTGAATTCCCCCAGCAGAACTATGTAGTCTCCTACTGGAGCCCAATACAGGGCATCAGTCAAGGTCTCTAAGAAGGCCAAATACTTCGAACACTTGTTTGGTGCATATGCAAAAACAACAGTCGGAGCCCCCCTCCCCCATCCCCAGCAGGCATAGGGAGGCAACCCTCTCGTCCACTCCAACATGGCGGCGCTCAGCCGGGGCCTTGTGAGTATCCCCACACCCGCCCGGTGCATAACACCATTGGCAACCCTGGAGCAGAACACAATCAAACCCCTATCCAGGAGTAAGTACACGGCAGTTGGAACCAAAGATCTTAAACTTGCACTCATTAGACCAAAGCCCAGATTTCCACTGGTATAATTTCCATTTCCTTTGTTTGTTGGGCCAAACAGATCTCTTTTGCGTGTGGCCTCTCCTTAGCAGTGGTTTCCTAGCTGCTTTTGGATTATGAAGGCCTGAATCCAGTCTCCTTTTAACAGTTGTTCTAGAGATGTGTCTGCTGTTGGAACTCTGTGTGGTATTCATTTGCTCTCTAATCTGAACTGCTGTTAACTTTTCTGAGGCTGGTGACTCAGAGGAACTTATCCTCAGCAGCAGAGGTGACTATTGGTCATGCTTTCCTGGGGGGTCCTCATGTGAGCCAGTTTGGTTGTAGCGCTTGATGGGTTTTGCGACTAAACTTTGGGACACAGTCAAAGTATTTGCAAATTTCCGGACCGACTGAACTTAATTTCCTAAAGTTATGATGGCCACTCGTTTCTCTTTACTTAACTGATTGTTTCTTTCCATAATAGGAATTCTACCAGTTGTCCAATAGGCTGTCGGCTGTGTTTCAACCTGACTTCTGCACAACACAACTGTAGGTCGCAACTCCTTTAGTAAGGCAAGAAATTCCACTAATTAACCCTGACTATGAAAATAAAGTCATGAAAATGAAGGAAACGCATTGAATTAGAATGTGTAACCAAACCTATGGCATGTACTGAAAACAGGCCAAAAGCCTTCCTAGGGAGGTGTTCCAGGCACGTCCTTCTGGGAGGAGGCCTTGGGGAAGACCCAGGACTAGGTGGAGAGATTATATCTCCAACCTGGCCTGGGAATGCCTCGGGATCCTCCAGAGCTGGTTTATGTGGCTTGGGAAAGGGAAGTTTGGGGTTCCCTACTGGAGCTGATGCCCTCGCGACCTGATACCGGAAAAGGGAGGAAGATTGATGCATGTATGGATGCATAAACCAAAAGTAGAATATTTTGAGGGTTTTGCTACACTAATATCCAGATCAAATGTGTAGGAAGAAGGCGTGCGACCCCTTGCTTGAATAAACCTATAAGAGGTGAGGGGCTCACAGTGGGACTATAGCAGGTGAGCGGATCAACAACAACCTCTGCCCCCCCCAGCACCAAACAGGAAGCAGCAAAGTGGGTAGAGCCAGTGTTGTTTATGGTTATGTGTTATTTTTTTAAGCATCACTTAGAAACAAGCAGCTACTCGTTGCCA
>NC_048409.1:30041990-30045970 GCF_013103735.1 Etheostoma cragini
CCCCCCCAGGTGGGCCTTGTCAGGGTTCATTAGTGGAGTTTCTTCCTTATTAATGGAGTTGGGACCATCAGAAGTCAGATTGATACACAGCCGACAGCCTATTGGACGACTGGAAGAGAAGAGAAACTAGCGGCCTTTTAGAAATGAAGGGCAGTCGGTCCGGAAAAATGGGAAAACTTTGAATGTGTCCCCAAGTGCAGTCGCAAAAAACATCAAGCAGTAAAGGAAGACCAAGAGTCCCCTCTGCTGCTGAGGATAAGTTCCTCTGAGTCTCCAACCTCAGAAATCACAAGTTACAGCAGCTCAGATTAGAGAGCAGATGATACCACACAGAGTTCTAGCAGCAGTATATAGTATATATAGTATATATAGTAGCATATCCCTAGAACAACTGGTAAGAGGAGTACTCTGAAGAAACTAGAATATAAGACATTTTTTCAGGTATTCCTACTTTTTTGTTAAATACATAATTCAACATGTGTTCATTCATAGTCCTGATGCCTTCAGTGTTAATCTACAATCTAAACAGTCATGAAGATAAAGGAAACCCATTGAATGAGAAGATGGTTCCTTCCTTTTCATGATGGGTTTATAATAATAATATAATTATAAAGTTTATAATTAGTTTATTATTATAATACAAGTCCAAACACATTTTCCGCAAGTGTACCTTGTGGATCTGAAGCCCAGAAGGAGGTCAGGGGCCGAATCCAAACTAGATTCCACAGGGGTACAAACCCTGCTTTGTTTTCATCAGTAACCATGGCTACAGCAGAGTGTCCTGTAATTGGCCCGTTAGTGAGGCTACTTCCAGCCTCCAGAGTGTCCAAGTCCACAGAAGTCTCTGGGGTCTGGCATTGGAAATAACAGAGAGATCTGCCGGGGGGGGGGGGGCTCATTACTGTCAAACTATACAGGGACCATGATGAAATCACACATCAGAGTCCCCCCCCCCCCTGCTGTCTGTCCCCCAGACATCTCCCTGAAGCACCAACAATGTAATACATGTTAAAGATCTTTGGCCTGGACAGGAAATACAGTTGTCACTGCCCTTTAACCCTCAAGTTGTCCTCATGTTGTCCCCAAGTTGTCTTTATGTTGTCTTCATGTCGTCCTCATGTCGTCACGTTTTTTTCACGTTGTCAACCACGTTCTCCTCATGTCCTCTTCATGTATTCCTAATGTTGTCGTCATGTTGTCGTCATGTTGTCTTTTATCATTGTTCTTTTTAATTAAAAGTAGTTCTAGGAAAAAGTTGACATATTCCAGTCTGTGATTATCCATCAACATCCATTTCTTTCATTTTAGTCTCAATAATTCCTAATTTCTGCTTCAACTCAAACATTAGGTATAATTTCCTATAAATGTGGTTTATTGACCATATATTCCAAAAATAACTGTAAAACTGAAGTTAATAAGTTAGTGTTACGTAGTGTTGAAAACGTCAAAAAAAGTGACAAACATTGAAAACAATAGAATAGAATAAAATTCCTTTATTGTCATATATACACAAGTACACAGTACCTGTAGAACGAGATTGAAGGAGCGGAGTGGAGTCAGTGAGTGCACATGTGAGTTCAGGCTTGATAGAGAATTCATTTTTATAAAGTCTTTTATTGCTTATTTCTTTGTAGTAGTTTCTTAAGCAGTATAACTTTCATGCTTATTAGTTTAACTTTCATGCTTATTATATGCACATTTAACAAACTGTGTTTCTAACAAGCTGTGTTTCTCTAGTTGCCGCTGTTTCTCGCAGAAGTTGTAAATGTCTCACTGCTATATATCACAGGTAGTAAAGGTCTTAGTTTTCGAGGTCAGTCAAAGTACACGTCGCCCAAGCGGCCTGCACTTTGACCTGGTTCTTCAGCGTAGGCATAAACCAAACAACAGATGTCCTCTTTGTATCAACAACTGTGAATCTTTGTGTAATAAAAACAACTGGCTACAGAGAAATAGTTGAAGTTCCCTGTGAGCGATGCTGAAGATAGGTCGCTCTCATGTGTGCTTCCCTCTTGCAATTGTCTATTAACTGGTCATTTGCCGTCTGCGTCTTGTTTTCTAGCTTGAACGTCTTTATTTAGTAAGTTAAAGTGTCCTGAACCTGACAAGGCTGGTTATGGCCTTTGGGAGGAAACTGTTCTTGAGTCTGTTAGTGCGTGCTCTGATGCACCTGTAGCGCTGTCTTGAGGACAACAGGTCAAACAGAACAGAGCGGGGGGGCTGTGCTTGGTAATATCAGCAGGTCAGCAGGCTCTCAATGGACGGGCGGTAGAAAGTCAGCAGCAGGTTGGAGTCCTGGTTCCTGAGGACCATGAGGAAGTGTAGTTGCTGCTGGGCCTTCTTGGTGACAGCTGTGATGTTGGCTGTCCAGCTGACATGAGGACGAGGGAAAACGTCAAAAGTGTTGAAAAAAGGGACAAACTTTTTCTTTGCCCTGAAGAAGAAAAAGGATAGTCTTGTGATGTATTTGTGCATGTGATTGTGTGTATTTGTGTGTGTGTGTGTGTGTATTTCTTTGTGTATGTGTGTGTGTATTTGTGTGTGTTTCTGTGTGTATGACATCTAAGTGTGTGTTTCTGTCTGTGTGTATGTGTGTGTATGCTTGTGTGTGTGTATGTGAGTGTCTGAGTGTCTGTGTTTGTGGGTGTGTGTGTGTGTGTGTGTGTGTGTGTGTGTGTGTGTGTGTGTGTGTGTGTGTGTGTGTATGTCTTGACCTGAGGAACAACAACCTGCAGGATTCAGCAGGGAAGCTGATCTCTAATGGATAGTTTTAAATTAACTTTTGAACGTTTTCCAGCACTTTGACATTTCTTTCCCTTTTCTTAAAAAACGTTATTCACTTGTGTCTCTTTTGTACCTGTTAGGCTTTGTAACTCATTTACAAATGCTCTGTAAAGCTTAGAAAGTGCTCACTTTAGATTACAACTAATTCAGTAGTAACCCCTGAGTTAATAAATTGACATGTTGGTTAAGTGCTTGTTATAGCCCCCCCACCCCACCCTTCCTTTCCATTAGATGTGACCCATCTCTAGATATTGTAGCCAGGCAATGCTTACAACATGGAGTTGTCATGTAACCACGATTCAGTTAAGCCTAAAAAAATCTAAAAAAGATGAAGCACTTGTTCAGACTTTGGAGCAAGGCTACCGATGTTGATATGGCCTCAGAAAAAAAGAGACCCCTAGGTTTGAGTTGTTGATCCAAGATCAGTCGAGGTTGATCGACACTTTTGAAAAAGTGGATGAAAAAAGTAAACTTGAAATTTGACCTTCTATCAATCTATCTATCTCTCTATCTATCTATCTACAGCGGTGTGAAAAAGTGTTTGCCCCCTTCCTCATTTCCTGTTCCTTTGCATGTTTGTCACACTTAAGTGTTTCGGAACATCAAACCAATTTAAACAATAGTCAAGGACAACACAAGTAAACACAAAATGCAATTTGTAAATGAAGGTGTTTATTATTAAAGGTGAAAAAAAATCCAGACCATCATGGCCCTGTGTGAAAAAGTGATTGCCCCCCTTGTTAAAACATACTATAACTGTGGTTGTCCACACCTGAGTTCAATTTCTCTCGCCACACCCAGGCCTGATTATTAACACACCTGTTCACAATCACGGCATCACTTAAATAGGAGCTGCTTGACACAGTAAGGTCCACCAGAAGATCCTTAAAAGCTACACATCATGCCGAGACCCAAAGAAATTCAGGAACGATTGAGAAAGAAAGTAATTGAGATCTATCAGTCTGGAAAGGGTTATAAAGCCATTTCCAAAGCTTTGGGAATCCAGCGAACCACAGTGAAAGCCATTATCCACAAATGGAGAAGACATGGAACAGTGGTGAACCTTCCCAGGAGTGGACGGCCGCCCAAAATTACCCCAAGAGCGCAGCGACGACTCACCAAGAGGTCACAAAAGACCCCACAACAACGTCCAAAGAACTGCAGGCCTCACTTGCCTCAGTTAAGGTCAGCGTTCA
>NC_048409.1:30046070-30052366 GCF_013103735.1 Etheostoma cragini
ATTTATCTATCTATCTATCTATCTATCTATCTATCTATCTATCTATCTATCTATCTATCTATCTATCTATCTATCTGTGGGACAAGGGAAGAGTTTGCTTGTTCTGCATGCTAATAATCAATGTCCACAATCTGAAAAGGTTTAATAGCAGTTTATTGCATATTTAAACAAAGTTGTACAAGAGGTTCATCCACAGCAGATGACTGCTGCAACATATATTTATACTTTACTAATCTGTAGAGTCTTTTACTAACTCCTGCATTGGGCCAGTGAAGTGGATCCAGGGAAGAACTTGCTAGGATGGGTGTTAATATGAAGTGTTAATATGAAGTGTTAATGTGTTGTGTTAATATGATAAGAATCAATGTCCACAATCTGTCTGCATGTGGGAGCTGGGACCCATGTATTATCCAGACGGCCTGCTCACCATAGCCCAAACATACAGTCCAACTCATCTGCTTCTTGTTCCAAAGACAATGCTCCACCCAGTGCTCCAACATGAAACTAAAGAATAATTAATATCATCAACATAGTATATCAACAAAACACAGTTGTATAATGGCTCCAACACATCACCTTACCTACACTGGACAGGTTTATACATGTTATGTCTATTGATTTGATTTATTTAGTGCCTAATGGTAAAATAGTAAAAAAATTAAAACACTAAAATAATTACATGAATCCAAAAAAAGAACTCGGCATGAATCTAATTTTGGAGATTAAAGGAAAAACCTTTGCTTTTTTTCCTGTTTTTTCAAGTATGTATAATAAAGTATATGTAAGATAGTATATAGTTAAATGAAAAAAGCACAGTTAAAGGTAACTCATTCAATTTTGTTTTTTTAGCTATAAAGAGAAAAGAACTTAGTTGCCAGATAACATGTTAAGTTAACTTTACCACCCAACAAGCAGATCTCTACATACAATGCGTATTTTGGACATTTGCAGTCCGTACAGTAAAGGGTTGATGAGTGGTTGGCATGTAAGCCAGTACAATGACAGAAAAATACGCAACATATTGGGTAAATAGTTCGTATCAAAACCTGCTCTGTATTAATTCAAAGAAACCTCCAAAGGAAAAGTTCAGCAGGGACAAAAGGTGAGGTGTGCAGGTACTGAGAGCTTTCTGTCTGGTCTGTCTAGAACCAGAAAAACACACTTTAAGGATCCTCATGTAGGAGAAAAGAATTAGGATTATAAAACCAAAGATTACTGTAAATATGTACACAAGTCCAAAAATGTTATTGGCTGTTGTATCAGAGCAGGCCAGCTTGACAACATTATAGCTGTCACAGTACACTTTGTTAATAATGTTTCCACACAGCTGTAAAGGAGCAGTCATAAGAGAGATAGTCAAAACATATCTAAGTAAAGAGTACAACCATGTTAGAGCAATAAGCACGGCAACCTTTTTAGAGGTCATATGAGTGTGATACTGCAGAGGATAACAGATAGCAAGATATCTGTCATAAGACATGATGGCTAAGACCAAACATTCAATACCTCCATAAGAGTTCAACCAGAAAATCTGCAGGAAACAGAAGGGAGCAGAAACAGTGTGAATGTCAGAGAGGATCTGAACCAGAAGGAATGGAAACAACCCTGTACTACCATACAGTTCATTTACAAACAGGCTGACCAGAAAAAGGTACATAGGTTCATGTAAGCTCCTGTTCACACAGATAACCACAATCAGCAGCACATTGGCACACACTATGAACACATATAAAGACAAAATCAGCAAGAAATATAAGTATTTAAAACCTCCGGTGTCAAAATAGGCAGAAAGTATGAAATATGAAACCTGTGTAGAGTTTATCATTATCCTCCTGTCTCTGAAAATCTAAAATTATAAAATTATACAACATAACTTCATCATGTAACATTTCATTAAAGGACTTCTGAAAGGTTAGTCAAACATTTAAAGCTTTCTTCAGACTTTGTTCAGATAAGACATTGATCACAAACAGCATTCAGTCAACAAACAGGAGAGAATGAATTCATCAAACATGCCATTCACCAAGTGTCTGCTGTAATACTAAAGGGAAGACATTACCCAACAGTTGATGACATTGTGAGAATGCTAACATTCATCTGCTTCAGTGGGACTGGGAGTCCAGTCTAACTGAGCTCAAACCTCTGCTCTGCGTCTTTTAACCTTTTCCAGTGAGCAGACGCCCTCAGCAGCGGTCGGACCTCATTACCAGAGCACCTGGTCGCTGTGGCAACGAGTAGCTGCTTGTTTCTAAGCGATGCTTAAAAAAATAACCCATTTCTTGTTTTGCACAGTGCCATGAAACCCTTAAAAACACTGGCTCTACCCAGTTTGCTGCTTCCTGTTTGGTGCTAGGGCGGCAGAGGTTGTTCACAACTTTCACTGGATTTAACTTAACTAGCAAGTCTTCAGAAAATATCAAACAGGTTGGGTTTTGTTGGAACGTCAAGATAGAAAAAAAACAGATTAGGACTGACATCGGGAAATTTGCCTCAAGAAAAATAAACCATTTCATTTGGTTGGTGCTGTTCACCCTGTTACGAGTTACATGAAGTGTTGATTTAACTAGGGCTCATATTATGAAAGTGGCGCAAGGCAAGTCGTCAAAGGCTCATCAGTTCCAACGACAGACCACTTCCTCTTTCATCTCTATTATTAAAAGATGTGACACTCTTACTACAAATCCCTTGGAAATTAATGCTAGTTTTATACCAATTTACTCTTCATTGTATAAATCTGAATTTCCTACAAACACTGAAATGAATACATTCCCCAACAACCTCTCGAATCATGTCGTTGATAATAATACTGCCCGGCAAATGGACTCCCCGCTCTTCCTTCAAGAAGTGTTAAATGAAATTAATGCTATGCAATCTGTGGCATTAGGTTGAAATGGGGACCCAAACGCAGTGACAAGGAGTTGGGCAGGAGCAGGTCCACAGAGGTTTATTAACAGTCAGTTCAAAATTAAAAACAATAATATGTGTAATAAAGTAACATTTGTGTAGGTCGTGGTGAGCTGAGTGGGGGTTGGGGTTGTTCATTGTTTGTTACACGGTACCATGGCAAGGCAAGGCAGCATAGGGTAACTGTGACGGGAAGTATTGTATTGTATATTTCACCCCAAAAAATAATTGTAGGTTATTCAGGATGTTATTTCATTTATATATGCTTGAAGTTTAGCTAACTGACAGGTTTCATCCGGCTTAAATGAGAGATGTAATTGCGTGTCATCCGCATAACAATAAAGTCAATTGAGTGTTTCCTAATAATATTGCCTAGAGGAAACATACATAAGCAGAATAGAAGTGGTCCAAGCAGGGAGCCTTGCGGAACACCATGGCTAACTTTAACTTTCCTGGAGGATTTATTGTTAACTCCCGTGTCGTCTTCCCATTGACCTGCAACTTCGTGTTTTTCTGAGTTGAAATTTCAACATTTTGTTGTTCTTTTTCTACACTTTTTTGGATGTTTTTGTCAGTTTTAGCGCAATTTTTTGTCACTTTTTTGAAGTCTTTTTGAATCATGTTTTAGTCAAAGTTTGACGATTTTTTGGTCACTTTTTCAGCGTTTCAAACAAGAAAATGTTTTGTTGAATTTGTTCCTGCGTTTTTGTGTTTCTTTTTCAAAATTTTTTTCAAAGTTGTTTTGTAATACTTCTGTTCATAGTTGTGACCCAAGGACAACAGGAGGGTTGATTGATCAGATAAATATGATCTAAAGCAACTTATTGTGATTCCATTAATGCCACATACATGTTCCAGTCTCTGTAACAGGATGGGATGGTCAATGGTGTTGAATGCAGCACTAAGATCTCGTAAAACCAGTCCAGAGACAAGTCCTTTGTTTTCAGCAGTTAGGAGGTCATTATTGCCGTCTCTGTGCTATGATGCTTTATAAATCCTGACTGAAAGTCCTCATGTAAACTATTGCTATGTAGAAAATTACATAACTGATTAGCAACTACCTTCCCAAGGATCTTGGAGAGACAGGGAAGGTTAGATACAGGTCTATAGTTTGCTAAGACCTCTGGGTTGAGGGAGGATTTTTTTTAAGAGGTTTTATCACAGGTACCTACCCTGGTACGTATCCTGTCAAAAGAGACATATTGATCATATCCAGTAATGGAGCGGTAACAGGTTGGTACATAACCTGTTCCCCATTACCTTGTTACCTCTTGTACTTAACCTCTGTGTTCCCGTTGTCTAGTGTCTCCCAAGACATATGAGAATTTTTTTATAGGTTTTACTTATCTGTCTGTGATATCAGTACATATATGAAAGATTCATGTTCCGTTTTATTTATTTATTTGTCTTTAAGGTCCTACAACCCTTTTTACATTCAGGTGACCTCACTGCAACCCAAAAATTCTAATAACCCGGTTTGTCCTGAAAAAATTGATTGTTGTGTTGATTGATTTTTAATATCTTGAATGTAGACAACAGGGTTGATGTTTTACAAGTTATTATAAAATAAATCCAGATGGACAATGAACTGTAAAAATGGCCTTAGGATTCAAAGTGTTAACTAAAAACGTATGTATAATTTGAGATAAAGCAGCTTTTTTGAACATGAATTCCAAGAATAGGTGTAAAACCTGTTATTAAACTAGCTCAGTTTTTTTTTTTAAGCGCCAAAGCTGGAAAAAGTGAGAAATAAATCAGAAAATAATGACAAAAACATCGGAAAAGCACAACAAAAAAATTCAATTTTGACCTGGAAGGACAGGTTCATGTTTAAAGGGAAGACAACACAAGGGTTGAGAAGGTCATGGTCTAGAAGGTCATATTTACGTTATGGTTGTATAGTTGTATTAGAGTTATGTGCGATCTTCATTGCCTTGGATATTAACATTCTTCCTCACCATTGAACATATTGTTCACAGTGGTTCTGACCCATTGATTACTTCTATTTATTCTCCAGATAGCTTTATATATAAATGGGATTGTGTCTTAACTGCACCTCTGGGCAGTCTGTTCCATTTCAAACCCATCTACAGTGGGGCTCCAAAGGTTGGGCCCCCCAGGTAAAAATGTGTGTTAATTTGCACAAAGAAGCCGAGAAAAGATAAAAAAAATCTCCAAAAGGCACTTTTTGTGATATATAATACGAATGTCTAATCTGTCATTTGAAGCCTTTCTTTCATCTTTTTTTGGCTTCTTATGCACAATAATACACATTTTTACCTGGGGGGCTCAAACTTTGGAGCCCCACTGTACATCTAGGCCCCTTATTTTCTTTTAGGCGTACCATACTTCAATTCTCCTAGTTCTGAAAAATTGAACTGTAATTTATGTTTTAAATGTTTTAAATGCAGGTCATTGCTTTATTAAGTTGAGTTAACCTGAGGCCAGAGGCCAGCCGGTCCAGAGACCGCCACAAGACTAGGCGTTTGGGAGCCGGTTTAACATCAAGTTAAAATCTTGAAAAATGTCACAACTCATGTACCGAAGAATGAAAATCATTCATTTACAAGAAGAGAATAAGTTAGAGGTGCATTGTTGCATTTCCAGTGTAGCATACGGTAACTCTGTCTACTGGGGAGGACTTGCGAGTCACTGTGTTAAGAGATTGGTTGAAATACATTGGTTGAGGCAACCTCTGTATTAATAACTTAGATTAACCCTCATGTTGCCCTCATGTTGTCTTCCTGTTGTCCTCATGTTGTCCTAATGTTGTCCCCATGTTGTCCTCATGTTGTCCTCATGTCCAATATAAATGTCCTCTTTAATTCCCCAAAATAACATGATTGATTCCAACCAACGCTCTTTGCAAAGTACAAATCTCTACTTTCATTAATTGTGGGGCGTCTTATTAAATTTTATAGCATTGTAAAACAAATGGAAGTGTTTTTGAAATAGTATTGAGTAAAAGTTGACATATTCCAGTCTGTGATTATCATCAACATCCATTCCTTTAATTTTAGTCTCAATAATTCCTAATTTTTGCTTTTCTAACTCAAACATTAGGGATAAATTACCTATAAATGAGGTTTATTGACCATAAATTCCAGAAATAAGTGTAAAACTAAAGTATTACTACAACAAATAAGTTACTGAAGAAATGGACAAAAACGTAAGAAAAAGTTAAAAACATAGATTCAAAAGTGTCAACAAAAACTTTTGATTTTTTTTTTTGATGGGAAGACAACACAAGGGTTAACATAGCTCATCTAAACACATTCATTTGTGCATAACATTCTTTGAACAACATTAACCCGTCTTGTAGAACCAAACACACACACACACACATTACACTAGAGACATCGTTAGTGTTGATAGAGTGTGGGGGGGGGGGG
>NC_048409.1:30052466-30053949 GCF_013103735.1 Etheostoma cragini
CGCCCTCAGCAGCGCTCGGACCTCATTACCAGAGCACCTGGTCGCTGTGGCAACGAGTAGCTGCTTGTTTCTAAGTGAGGCTTGAAAAAAATAACCCATTTCTGTTCTGCACAGCGCCATGAGACCATAAACAACACTGGCTCTACCCAGTTTGCTGCTTCCTGTTTGGTGCGGTCTCAGATAATATCAAACATTTTGGGTTTTGTCAGAACGTCTACACGGGAAAAAGACTGACTGGGACTGAGTTTCTGAACACCTTAAACCAAACGATTGAGACCACGGAGCCCGCCAACTCTAGCAAGACTCAGGATTTCATTCCCATATTGAACATTTGTCTGTGACAGTGGAATCTCTTGGAAATTCATTTGGTGGAAGGTTGGCCTTAGGTGCATAGGAGGCTGGAGTGACAGGTTCAGGATCACACAACCAACCTCCACTGAAATAAACCCAAACAAACTCAGGATGAGATGACGTGTCCCACCTCATAAAGTCTGGCTCGTCTCCAAGATAAACTTCCTAGTCACCTCGAAATCATGACGAGAAAATGGGTGGGCAGGTAGCAGTGGTGGGATGAATTTACAAATATGAGTAAACTATTACTTGTATTTGATGATAATGACATCCACATGAAGACAAAAAATATCATCAGGGATCCAAACTTGAGGGGGGTGGCCACATAGTAACAGCATGCGTGGTCGGGCGTTGCTCCAGTTTATTTCTAAGGCCGACATCATGCAACTTCAACGTGCATTTGTAAAAATGCTGAGCATCAGAAAGATGCCCGATGCCCATCTTCATGTGAATGAATCCGTTAAACGCGCCACTAGTATCCAGTAGAAGAAGACAAAAATATTTCAAACTGACCTTTGTCAATCTGAAATGAAGGCAGATTCAGCAACTGCACGGCCTACGTCTCGCTTAAAATGTTTTAGGAAACACGTTTCGTGAACTATTTTTGGAAAATATGAGCTCATTATTTGTTCGAGCCGCCATGACAGTGGTTGGAAATTCTTGAGTAGCCAGACCCACAACATACGTTCTTCCAATCAGATTGGTGGTATATTTCCACCGAGATCCTATTATTACATGCATTGGTGTCTTACTAACTAAGGCCAAGAACACACTGTCAGTGTTTGTGCATGCTTTGACTCAAAATACAGAGGGTAGACACAAGGTGGGAGCGTGGAAGTGTAGAAGGTTTATTAAAATGAAAAAGGCTACAACAAAAACTGTCAAAAGAATAGGAATCAAACTACACAGGGACGGATGCAAAGAAGAAAAACTGAAGACAACAGAAGAAGGCGTTGAAAGCAAAACCCCTTCGGCGAAAACAGATTGACCATGTTGGCCAAAAAGGGGGCAGACGGTGGAGACCCTCTGGAGGCCAAGCAGGACATTAGGGCGTAGAACCTCTGGAGGCCGAGCAGGACATCAGGGCGAAGAACCTGTGGAGGCCGAGCAGGACATCAAGGCGAAGAACCTC
>NC_048409.1:30054049-30061512 GCF_013103735.1 Etheostoma cragini
GCAGGACATCAGGGCGTAGAACCTCTGGAGGCCGAGCAGGACATCAGGGCGAAGAACCTCTGGAGGCCGAGCAGGACATCAGGGCGTAGAACATTCAGTGCCACCATCGCGGAATGCGATGTTAACAGTCTGTGATGATTTCACGGAACTCTGTAAGACCGAGCTGGACTGAAAGCCACCCTGTCTTGCTTTAACGTCACTAAAACAACTGCTAAAAGGCCGCAAGGTTGCAGTTCTTTGTTCCCAGATCAAAGAATTTCAGCAGGAGGGAGATCTTTGGATCTACTTACCAGACCCCGTTATATATCAAATTTAAATAAACATGTAACCTTTCGTCCATGTAGACTTTGCCTAAGGGTATGTTTAGATGGATAAGTTGATCTAAAAGGTAATGTACAAAGGCAGGTTGTATATACACTGTACATTAAACATTTTGGTAGCATGTCAGCTCTCAACAAATTGGGAACCATCTTACTGTCCAACTTTTCATAACCTTGACACTGGCTTTGGTAACTTTAGAATAGAATATTCCATAAAGTAACATAAAGAGTGACATGTAGGGAACATTAATTCAAAGTATAATTTATTGTTTCCATTATGAGTCAAACCTGCTGTTATCGTTGTGTGTTATATGTCTACTTTTTACGTGCTGTCCGGGGCGTCGGGGGAGGGGGGTTGACCCTGGCCCCCGGCCATGATGTGAGAGCCCCCCTTTCTGATTTAAAATCAGTCACACATTATAATAATCATCATTAATAGATGGTAATCTTTAGTTAATAGCCAACATCCAGGGTCATTTTTACAGACGTATTCGGCTTTATTGTTTTGACTGCTGTAGTGTGTTCATGTCAAATTAAAAGTACATTGTTGTAACTGCTTTGGGTTTAATTCTTAACAGAAACATTATTTGTAATGATGCACCAGGTAAGAGGGTTCCTTGGAGAAGTAACAGCTTTATGTTTCTCAGAATTGTTTTGTTTTTAGATTAGATGTACATTACTATATTAAAAAAAACTGATATGATAAGATAATTACGGGCCATTTGTAATTGATTAACACATTAATCAACTATTCAGATTCTGTGTTAATATTTAAAAGTAATTTTTTATGTTTCCACATAAAAACCTCTTAGATGCAACAATCTTGTAAAGTCGATGTTGTGATGTTATGGGGCTTCAGGTAGTGGGGGGGGATCACAAGAGCGCTATTGAAATTTATTAATTTTTATAATAGTTCAAAGAATTTTGCAGAGGAAAAACACTTTGTCTACATCTGTTTCATCTAAAAAGATGAAATTCTCTCTTTGTTCATTTTGATTCACTTTTATTGGAGAAAAATTTGATTTTTATACAGAAAACTGATAGAAAATAAATGTCACATGTTGTAAAAAGATACATCTCCAATTGATAGAACATAAGTATTGTGATACTATAAAGTATAAATATGTTCCCCCACCCCTATCATTAATAGTAGTAATACATTTTATCTATAAACTCTTTTCAAGTTCCTCAAAGACAATTTACAACAAAGAACATTGAACATTTCTCCAACGGTTCTTCCAACATAACTCAGTTTCTCACAGAAGGTCGATGTTTCTAGTTTCTACATCATTATCTTAAAAAAACAAATTGGGTCACTCTTTAACATCAGTCTACATTTTACCAACGATCAGACCTTTACACAGGCTACGTATTTTAGACATTGGCAGTCCATACATTAAAGGCTTAAAGATCGGTTGGCAGATCAGAAAGTATAATGACATGAAAATACGCAACATCACAGGAAAACTGCTCATGTCCAACCTGCTCTGAACTATTTCGAAGAAACCCCCAAAAGAAAAGTTGATGAGAGAAGCGAGGTGAGGTGTGCAGGTACTGACAGCTTTCTGTCTCGTCTGCTTAGAACCAGAAAAACACACTTTAAAGATCCTTATGTAGGTGTAGAGGATTAAACTCAGAGGACCAAAGACAACAAGACAAGTGCTAATGAGTCCATAAATGTAGACCACAGTAGTCTCAGAGCAGGCCAGTTTGACAACATAATAGTTGTGACAGTAAACTTTGTCAATGATGTTCCCACACAGCTGTAAAGAGGAACTTATTAATATCGGGACAGCAGTTACAAAATATGGAATTAACCATGTAAGAGCAATGAGCAGAGCAACCTTTTTAAATGTCATACGTGTGTTATATTGCAGAGGCTAACAGATAGAAAGATATCTGTCATAAGACATAGTTGGCTAAGTTAATAAATTGTATAGATCCATAAGAGTACAAGCAGAAACTCTGCAGGAAACAGAAGGGAGCAGAAACAGTGTGAATGTCAGAGAGGATCTGAACCAGAAGGAATGGAAACAACCCTGTACTACCATACAGTTCATTTACAAACAGGCTGACCAGAAAAAGGTACATAGGTTCATGTAAGCTCCTGTTCACACAGATAACCACAATCAGCAACACATTGGCACAGATAATTAAAGCATAAAAACGCATAATGATCACGAAAAGTAAGTAAACCAGTTAGATCTGGTGGGGCTTACCTCTACGCACAGTCTTGGTTCTATAACCGTACTCCTGGAGAGGGGTTGGACTCAGTCCTACTCTGGAGTTGCGGGTATTGGGATACTCACATCCCCCCGGCTGAGCGCCGCTGCGTTGAAGTTTACCCCAGTGGACGAGAGGGTCGCCTCCCCACGCCTGCGGGTGATGTTTAAGGAAAGAGATCCTTGTTGGGGTTACTGTATTAAATCAGACTCAAGCTGAAGTTTATTTAATTCATACATCCTTGACAGATGAATTCTCTAGTGGAGTTGTTTAACTACCGCATCAAACTTCCACCAGGGAAATTGACCACAATCAACCATCATCCTCCAGCTCTGCCTCTACCATGAAGGGCAAATCAGCTGGACCTAGGAGTTCCTCAAAGTGCTCCTTCCACTCCGCCTGTACCTCCTCAGTTGAGGTCAACAACGTCCCATCCTTATTGTACACAGCTTGGATGTTTCCCCGTTTCCCCTTCCTGAGATGAAGAATGGTTTTCCAGAAACACCTTGGTGTCAACCAAAAGTCCTTCTTCAGGTGTTCTCAATGTCTTCTCCGAACTTCTCCTACACCCGCTGCTTTGCTTCTTTCATGGCAGAGGTTGCAGACCTTAGGGCCCGTCGGTGCCTTGCAACTGCCTCCGGAGTCCTCTTGGATAACATACCCGGAAAGACTCCTTCTTCAGTCGGATAGCTTCCCTGACCGCCAGGGTGTTCGTGGGTTACTGCCCCTTGAGACACCTAAGACCCTAAGAACACAGCTCCCCGCCACAGCTTCAGCAACAGAAACTTTAAACATTGTCCACTCAGGTTCAATGCCCCAAGCCTCCACAGGGATGCACAAAAAGCTCCGTCGGAGGTGTTAGTTGAAAGTCCGTCGGACAGGGGCCTCCTCCAGACGTTCCCAATTTACCCGCACTACCCATTTGGGCTTACCAGGTCCACGTACACCTATGAGCATCCCTGTTTTGGAACATGGTGTTTGTTATGGACAATCCATGACTAGCGCAGAAGTCCATCAACAGACAACCACTCTGGTTTAGATCAGGGAGGCCGTTCCTCCCAATCACGCCTCTCCAAGTATCTCCATCATTGCCCCAGCAGAACTATGGAATCCCACCAGATCCAACTGGTAGCGCTCCACCTCTCGCACAAGTTCCAGCTCCTTGCCCAACAAAGAGGTCCATGTCCCCAGAGCCACCCTCTGTCTCTTGGGTCTGGTCCGGCAAGGCTCGTCACATTCACTGCCAACCATGTGGCAGTGTGACCGACCCCAGCAGTTCCTTCCACTGGAGGTGGGCCCATGGTCTTGAGAGAAAGGTGCGACGTAGATTTTTACACAGCCCTGGAGGTGTTTGATGTCATTATCCTGTTGAAAAACAAAATGATGGTCCAACTAAACGCAAACTGGATGAGATGTCGCATGTTGCAACAGGATGCTGTGTTAGCCATGCCTGTTCAGTATGTCTTAAATTTTGAATAAATCCCCAACAGTGTCACCAGCAACGCCCCCTCCACACCATCACACTCCTCCTCCATGCTTCACGGTGGGAACCAGGCATGTAGAATCCATCCATCACCTTTTCTCTGTTGCATAAAGGAACGGCGGTTGGAACCAAATATCTCAAACCTGGACTCATCAGACCAAAGCCCAGATTTCCACTCTAATGTCCATTCCTTGTGTTTCTGGCCCAAACAAATCTCTTCTGCTTGTTGCCTCTCCTTAACCGTGTTTGCCCAGGGTTGTTTCCTGTCCTTAGCCATGGTTTCCTTAGCTTGTTTCCTCTACTTGGCCGTGGTTTCCTAGCTGCTATTGGACCATGACGGCCTGATCCAGTCTCCTCTTAACAGTTGTTCTAGAAATGTGTCTGCTGCTAGAACTCTGTGTTGTATTTATCTGCTCTCTAATCTGAGCTGCTGGAACTTGTGATTTCTGAGGCTCGGGACTCAGATGAACTTATCCTCAGCAGCAGAGGGGACTCTTGGTCTTCCTTTCCTGGGGTCCATATGTGAGCCAGTTTCGTTGTAGCGCTTGATGGTTTTGCGACTGCACTTGGGGACACAGTCAAAGTTTCCGCCATTTTTCGGACCGACATTTCTTAAAGTAATGATGGCCGCTCGTTTCTCTTCTCTTAGCTGATTAGCTGATAAGGGACTACCTCAAGACTACAAGGGTTTGCAGCGCCATCAAAAAAACAAAGGGGGGTACTTTGAACAGCCTAGAATATAACACATGTTTTCAGTTATTTCACACTTTTTTGTTAAGTACATAATTCCACATGTGTTCATTCATAGTTCTAATGCCTTCAGTGATAATCTATGATGTAAATACTCATGAAAACAAAGGAAACGCATTGAATGAGAAGGTGGGTCCAAACTTCTGGCCTGTACTGTTTGGACGGCATCCGTAACCGATGTAGGATACACAGATCAGATCTACTTTTGGAATCATATACACCAAAAAAAGCCTCCACATGGATTTCTGGTATTATGATGTTTCTAGAAATAGAAAAAAATCAAATATTCTCTTAGAGGATCAACCATACAATTTCATAAAAACTGGACCCTTTACTGGCTTACTTTCAAAGATGTACATTTCCCTCTTAATAACTGCTAAGAAGGGTAAACCACAATGATTACACTATGTGCTGTTATGAGTAATAGAAGGAAGACTTTTTATTTTTTTTAATTTGTTTGTATTTGTCTCTTTGATTATTTATCCGTCCTCCTTTCCTCGTCACAGGGGTTTGTTGTGGGTAGGATGGGGTTAATAGAAATATATCTTGTAATGTTTCATTGAGAGACGTGGGGAGACATAGCGCATCATTAGGAGTCGTAGGGGGCCATTGAGAGAGGTGGGGAGATGTATTGCATCATTAGGAGTCGTAGGGGGATTTTCTGAGCATCAGTCAGATGACCACTAACTGGTCTCTGGCCGATGACGTCAGGCGGCTGCTGTGGGCGTCCACTGACTCCAGACAATTAGAAGAGGCAGAAGCAGAGTTCCAGTTCATTACGGAGGGACTCACACTCGAAACCATGTCAGTAACTGGTTGGAGTTCCCCCCCAAACCAGTGTGCTGACCTCCAATAAGAGCCGTAAGTATGAAGATGTTAGTCCCCCATGACTCCTCATCATCGGCTGCCTGTAACAATCCTGGTTGTGTTGATGCTTTAGCTGCTCTCTGTGTTACATGTTAACATGGACAACTGTTCCACACCTGGAACAGACAGCATGTGACATTATAATCCTCATACTGTGATACAGGTCTTTGAACTGAAAAGGAGAATCATGATGAACTCTTCATATGTTTCATATTTCATCCTTGCTGCTTACTTTGACACCGGGGTGTTTAAATACTTATTTTTCTTGCTGATTTTGTCCTTATATGTCTTCTTAGTGTGTGCCAATGTGTTGCTGATTGTGGTTATCTGTGTGAACAGGAGCTTACATGAACCTATGTACCTTTTTCTGGTCAGCCTGTTTGTAAATGAACTGTATGGTAGTACAGGGTTGTTTCCATTCCTTCTGGTTCAGATCCTCTCGGACATTCACACTGTTTCTGCTCCCTTCTGTTTCCTGCAAATTTATTGTGGGTATACTTATGGCAGTGTAGAGTTTACTAACTTAGCCACCATGTCTTATGACAGATATCTTTCCATATGTTATCCTCTGCAATATCACACACGTATGACATCTAATAAGGTCGCTGTGCTCATTGCTTTAACGTGGTCTCTTCCTTTTTTTGGTGTTTTTGTCACAACAGCATCGAGTGCGTCCTTACAGCTGTGTGGGAACATCATTAATAAGGTTTACTGTGACAACTATTACATCGTAAAACTGGCTTGCTATCACCCCTCAATTAACAATGTGTATGAACTCGTTGCTGTTTTTTTAGTAGTCTGTGTCCCTGTATGTGTGATCCTCTACACCTACATGAGGATCCTTAAAGTGTGTTTTTCTGGTTCTAAGCAGACGAGACAGAAAGCTGTCAGTACCTGCACACCCCACCTCGCTTCCCTGCTCAACTTTTTCTTTGGTTCTTTATTTCAAATGTTACAGAGCAGGTTTAATACGAGCAGTGTACCCAACATGTTACAAATATTTCTGTCTTTGTATTTTCTGACGTGTCAACCGATCTTTAACCCTATAATGTACGGCCTCAACATGTCCAAAATACGCGTCATGTGTCAAAGTCTGCTGTCACGTTCTGTGCTGGGAGGTTGCTGCAATTTCTCTCAGCGTTAAGGACCTGGCACGTTATCAAGATAGACCATTTTGCAACAAAGAGGTACATGAGGCATAACAGTAGAGTTAATTAGAAGTTGTCCATGAAGTGCTTTTTTTAATTGTTGCTTTGCTTTTACTGGATCTGAGAGACATGATTTTGTTATAAAGTGGAAGAGCAGCTAGATGCAAACAACTAGGAGCAGACTAGAAATACAAAAGAATCTGGTCCCTTTGTTACAGACCTTTCAGAGTCAGTAGCTGTATTTGTTAAAGGCCTTTCAGAGTCAGTAGCTGTGTTTGTTAAAGGCCTTTCAGAGTCAGTAGTTGTGTTTGTGACAGACTTAACAGAGTCAGTAGCTGTATTTGTGACAGACTTAACAGAGTCAGTAGCTGTATTTGTTACAGACTTAACAGAGTCAGTAGCTGTATTTGTGACAGACTTAACAGAGTCAGTAGCTGTATTTGTTACAGACCTTTCAGAGTCAGTAGCTGTGCATAGGAAGTTTGGGTGAATAATAATGAGGATCACTCTTAACCTTGTAGCCTTGAACATATACTGAGCAGGTTTAATTTGAACATTGGACCTCAACATATCCAAAATATGCATTGTGTGTAAATGTATGCTTTCAAGTTATGTTGGCAAGTTAAACAATAAATGTTTCCCCTTTGCTCCATGTTGTCAACAGTAATCATT
>NC_048409.1:30061612-30064168 GCF_013103735.1 Etheostoma cragini
TCTGCTGGTCAGTGTTTGTTCCTACCCTCACCAAGATGGATGGATGGATGGTAGCCAGTAGCCTAGTATCAAAGACCGTAAATCCACGTAGGGGCGTTGGGTGGTGGAAGGGTCAAACAACCCTGAACACCCAGGAGATCGGGGATCACGTCCCGCTTGTCATCTTTTCTAAACCAGACTGTCCCGTTCTTCTTCTCCTAAACCCTTTAGGGGCTGTGTTCATTTCCCCGAATTTTGTAAGATCAGGTTGTTCCTCTGCGACGCTGTGGAGGAAGGTATGGCAATGAAAGACTACCCGCTGGTTAAACCTCTGGTACAAGGAGGGTCATGCACAACCTAAAACGGCACTTCTGATTCATATTTTAATCATTTAATAAATATAAAAGACAGAAACTTACCAACTTTTGCAGCTAACAGCTAACAAGCTAGGGGTCCCGGAGGTCTCTTCCGTGTCTTTCTAGCCTCTACAGGTGATTTTCTACCTTGCCTGAAATTTGGGCCTTTTTTTGAGGTCGTTGAGCATTAAATCCAAACTGTTAAATCCAAGATTTATCCACTTGATAATAATCCATAATTTATCAAGTTTTCGCTCATTTCTGTTGCTATCTCCGTGCCCCGTGTCTCCTCCGTTTCTGTTTGCCGTGACTTTCGTTTGTTTAGGGAAGTGAAGGCCTTATGCCCATATATGGGCGGCAGCGAGAGCAAAGAGTTTGGAGTGGGAAAGATAGTAATCCTCAAAGTCAGACCAGTCTGATATGTGATCAAAGATGTCATTTAGTGGACAAGATAGATAACTACAGTTTTACAGAGAAGAATGGAGTCACTGGTTCGAGATTAGGAATATATTCATAGTATATATTTATATTATACATTTGGGCCTTTTTTGAAGAAATGTAAATAGTTTATGCTTCATATGAGTTGTAATGTTTAATATGTTCATTTTTATTTATTTTTATAGGTATTACTGCTCGGTCTGTATATCTGGAAGATTCATGTTCCCTTTTATTTTTTTACTTGTCTTTAAGGTCCTACAACCCTTTTTAACATTGAATTGACCTCACTGCAGCCCAAATATTCTAATAATCCTGTTTGTCCTGAACAACATGATGTTCTGGATGGTCATATCCTGACTGTGGACAACAGGGTTGATGAAGCTTTTACAAAAATTACAACCAGACGGACAATGAACTTTAAAAGTGACCGTAGGTCTCAGAGGGTTCATTCACGCTCAATGGACAACTTTCAAAACATCAACTAATGAATTCTGGGCTGAGAATGCTAAAGTTTTAAGATTTCAGATCATGTGCACTCACTTAACTCAATTAATGCATGCGTGTTCTGTGATGTGTTGAATGGCCGCTGTGTCCTGTCGTTAAAAGCTGTGCTCGCTTCTGTTTCCACTTTTACAACCATGTGTATATGTGGACCGGTCTGGATGTGCTTGTGTTTCCTCTGTCAAGGCCCTTTTTAAACTAATGTTTTTATATGTAGACATCATGCGATTCATCACGATTATATATATATTATTTGATTGACAGCCCAAATTAAAACATAACAATATCATCTTACAACAATAAAAGGCATAAGGAGATCCCCTTTCACTGACTGGATCAGCACTGTGTTGACATGATAAATGCCCCCCCTTTTATACAATGTGTTGAATAAGAAATGATTACTGTTGACAACATGGAGCAAAGGGGAAACATTTATTGTTTAACTTGCCAACATAACTTGAAGGCATACATACACAATGCATATTTTGGACATGTTGAGGTCCAATGTTCAAATTAAACCTGCTCAGTATATGTTCAAGGCTACAAGGTTAAGTGTGATCCTCAATATTATTCACCTGAACGTCCCACGCACAGCTACTGACTCTGAAAGGTCTGTAACAAACACAGCTACTGACTCTGAAAGGTCTGTAACCAAAACAGCTACTGACTCTGAAAGGTCTTTCACAAACACAGCTACTGACTCTGAAAGGTCTTTCACAAACACAGCTACTGACTCTGAAAGGCCTTTAACAAATACAGCTACTGAATCTGAAAGGTCTGTAACAAAGGGACCAGATTCTTCTGTATTTCTAGTTTTCTCCTAGTTGTTTGCATCTAGCTGCTCTTCCACTTTATATCAAAATCATGTCTCTCAGATCCAGTAAAAATCACAGAAACGTCACAAACAAAGCAACAATTAAAAAAGAGCACTTCAAGGAAAACTTCTAATTAAACTCTAATGTCATGATCATGAGTTCCTGAACGATGACAGAAAGTACAGCAACCTCCCAGCACAGAACGTGACAGCAGACTTTGACACATGACACGTATTTTGGACATGTTGAGGCCGTACATTACAGGGTTAAAGATCGGTTGGCACGTCAGGAAATACAATGACACCAATATTTGTAATATCATGGGTACACTGCTCATATCAAACCTGCTGTGTAATATTTCAAAGGAAACCCCAACAGAAAAGTTGATGAGGGAAGCGAGGTGGGGTGTGCAGGTACTGACAGCTTTCTGTCTCGTCTGCTTAGAACCAGAAAAACACACTTTAAGG
>NC_048409.1:30064268-30067451 GCF_013103735.1 Etheostoma cragini
TTTTGCAATTTTCCAGAACAACTGCCCTTCATTTCCTAAAGTAATGATGACCTCGTTTCTCTTCTCTTAGCTGATTGGGTCTTGCCATAATATGAATTCTACCAGTCATCCAATAGGCTGTCGGCGGGGGTACTTGGAAGAAACTAGAATATAAGACATGTTTTCAGTTATTTCTACTGTGTTGTTATGTCCATAATTCCACATGTGTTCATTCATAGTTCTGATGCCTTCAGTGAGAATCTTCAATGTAAATAGTCATGAAGATAAAGGAATCACAGTGAATGAGAAGGTGGGTCCAAACTTTTGGCTTGTACTGTATGGATAGCATCTGTAACAGATAGTAATAGAACAGAAGGAAGATGTTTTATTTTTTTTAATTTGTTTGTATTTGTCTCTTTGATTCTTTATCCATCCTCCTTTCCTCGTCACAGGGGTTTGGTGTGGGTAGGATGGGGTTAATAGAAATGTGTCCTGTAATGTCTCATTAAGAGACGTGGGGAGACATAGCACATCATTAGGAGTTGTAGGGGGCCATTGAGAGAGGTGGGGAGATGTATTGCATCATTAGGAGTCGTAGGGGGATTTTCTGAGCATCAGTCAGATGACCACTAACTGGTCTCTGGCCGATGACGTCAGGCGGCTGCTGTGGGCGTCCACTGACTCCAGACAATTAGAAGAGGCAGAAGCAGAGTTCCAGTTCAGTACGGAGGGACTCACACTCGAAACCATGTCAGTAACTGGTTGGAGTTCCCCCCCAAACCAGTGTGCTGACCTCCAATAAGAGCTGTAAGTATGAAGATGTTAGTCCCCCATGACTCCTCATCATCGGCTGCCTGTAACAATCCTGGTTGTGTTGATGCTTTAGCTGCTCTCTGTGTTACATGTTAACATGGAAAACTGTTCCACACCTGGAACAGACAGCATGTGACATTATAATCCTCATACTCTGATACAGGTCTTTGGACTGAAAAGTAGAATCATGATTAACTCTTCATATGTTTCATATTTCACACTTGCTGCTTACTTTGACACTGGGGTGTTTAAATACTTATTTTTCTTGCTGATTTTGTCCTTATATGTGTTCATAGTGTGTGCCAATGTGTTGCTGATTGTGGTTATCTGTGTGAACAGGAGCTTACATGAACCTATGTACCTTTTTCTGGTCAGCCTGTTTGTAAATGAACTGTATGGTAGTACAGGGTTGTTTCCATTCCTTCTGGTTCAGATCCTCTCTGACATTCACACTGTTTCTGCTCCCTTCTGTTTCCTGCAGATGTTTTGTGTGTATACTTATGGCAGTGTAGAGTTTACTAACCTAGCCGTCATGTCTTATGACAGATATCTTTCCATATGTTATCCTCTGCAGTACCACACTCGTATGACATCTAATAAGGTGGTTGTGCTTATCACTGTAACGTGGTCTCTTCCTTTTTTTGCTGTTTTTGTCACAACAGCATTGAGTGCCTCCTTACAGTTGTGTGGGAACATCATTAATAGAGTTTATTGTGACAACTATTACATCATAAAACTGGCTTGCTATGACACCACAGTTAATAATGTGTATGAACTTGTTGCTGCTTCTCTAACAGTCTGTGTTCCTGTATGTGTAATCCTCTACACCTACATGAGGATCCTTAAAGTGTGTTTTTCTGGTTCTAAGCAGACGAGACAGAAAGCTGTCAGTACCTGCACACCCCACCTCGCTTCTCTCATCAACTTTTCTGTCGGGGTTTCCTTTGAAATATTACAGAGCAGGTTTGATATGAGCAGTGTACCCCTGATATTACAAATATTGTTGCCATTGTATTTTCTGACGTGTCAACCGATCTTTAACCCTATAATGTACGGCCTCAACATGTCCAAAATACGCCTCATGTGTCAAAGTCTGCTTTCCTGGTCTGTGTTGGGAGGTTGCTCTGATTTCGTTTTGTTCAAAACTGGACTTTCTAAAATGTGGTTGAGAAAAAGCATCACATAACAACATGAAGCATGTTGTTATGTGATGCATGTTCCTGTTATAGCTTGATGACTTGGTAACTTGTAAAACTAGAGAATATCTTGTAATGTAACAGCATGACATCAGTACCTTTTTTCTTTTTCATGCGGGGCAACCCATTGTTTCCTTAGTGTTTCCTTAGTGTTCCCTTAGTGCTTGCTTAGTGTATTTGGTTCTAAATCATAATACTGAAAACATAACCGGGTCAAGACATTAGAATTTAAATCTGAAGTGAGAGGAAAGCTTAACCCTTGTGTTGTCTTTGAAAATCACTGTTTTTGACGCCTTTTGTCAACTTTTTGTCATGTTTTTGTCCCTTTTTTTAACACTTTTGTCATTTTTTTTCAATGTTTGTCACTGACGTTTTCAACACTACGTAACAGTAACTTATTAATTTTAGTTTTACACTTATGTTTTTGGAATTTATGGCCAATAAACCTCAGTTAGAGGAAATTATACCTGATGTTTGAGTTAGAAAAGCAGAAATTAGGAATTATTGAGACTAAAATTAAAGGAATGGATGTTGATGATAATCACAGACTGGAATATGTAAACTTTTACTCAATACTATTTCAAAAACACTTCCATTTGTTTTACAATGCTGTAAAATTGAATAAGACGCCCCAAAATTAATGAAAGTAGAGATTAGTACTTGGCAAAGAGCGTTGGGTGGAATCAATCATGTTATTTTGGGGAATTAAAAACAACATTGATATAGGACAACATGAGGACAACATGAGGACAACATGAGGACAACATGAGGACAACATGAGGACAACATGGGGGCAACATGAGGGAAACATAAGGGCAACTTGATCCTATCCAACCAGGTCTGTCAGTAGAGAGAGACTAACCAATCAGGTCTGTCAGTAGAGAGAGACTAACCAATCAGGTCCGTCAGTAGAGAGAAACTAACCAATCAGGTCTGTCAGTAGAGAGAGAGACTAACCAATCAGGTCTGTCAGTAGAGAGAGACTAACCAATCAGGTCCGTCAGTAGAGAGAGACTAACCAATCAGGTCCGTCAGTAGAGAGAGACTAACCAATCAGGTCCGTCAGTAGAGAGAGACTGACCAATCAGGTCTGTCATAGAGAGAGACTAACCAATCCGGTCTGTCAGTAGAGAGAGACTAACCAATCAGGTCTGTCAGTAGAGAGACTAACCAATCAGGTCTGTCAGTAGAGAGA
>NC_048409.1:30067551-30092739 GCF_013103735.1 Etheostoma cragini
CGGTCTGTCAGTAGAGAGACTAACCAATCAGGTCTTTCATAGAGAGAGACTAACCAATCCGGTCTGTCAGTAGAGAGAGACTAACCAATCCGGTCTGTCAGTCGAGAGACTAACCAATCAGGTCTGTCAGTAGAGAGAGACTAACCAATCAGGTCTGTCAGGAGAGAGACTAACCAATCAGAATTGGTTGCAGCAGGTGACCTGTTGTAAGAAAGGAGGTGATCGGGTCAAACGTGAAAGGAGAGCCAGTTGACAGATGAATTCAGGGTGCAGCGGCGTGTTTTTAATGGGGCATTTGTGGCAAACCAGATGCCAGATTGGGAAAGATTGTCGAGGTTTAAGAGAGGTCATGGTGTCACCATAATCCCACATGGCTACAATGCCCCTTTGAATGAGGGTGAGTTTGGCAGAAGTGGTGAAAGTGGAGCCCTCTATGTAACGTAAAGGAAACGGCGTTGGGCCGTGACCTTGGACTCCAGTGGTAATGAGTGGATGGAGAGAGAAAGTGAGGTTTCAGACCAGACCTCCCGAGGATTTATTTGCAGGGACTCGTTCCAGGATAGCCCCCTTGCAGGTGGTGGTGTTTGGGGGGTATTGATAGTGGGCACCTTGACTGACAGCTGGCTTGTGCAATCACATGGAGTCATCTGTACCTACGGGCCTCTCTGGCTGAACTTAAATGACAAAAAACTTGTAATTTTTGGGGGGCCCGATGTATCTTTTTTTAACAGTGCTCTTAGTCCAGTATCCTCAAACTTCCGCCCATTTGTAAAAAGTCTTGGTGGTATTGATAGTTCTTTTAAACTGGATTAACAGATCAGTGGTAAAAACGACCTTCTTTCAGCTCAGACTTCTTGGGAAGGTCGAGCCTTACCTGCCCCAGAGCCACCTGGAGACAGGTGTGCAGGCCCTGATCACAGATCACCTGGACTACTGGACCTCATGGTACTCTGGCCTGGGGTTAGGGTTAGGTTTAGGATCTAGTCCAGAATGCGTACTGTCGTCTCTATCACTTTTAATAACTCATCTTTTTGCACTGGCTGTTAACACAAGCTGAGATGAGACATTTTATTGTTTTGATTAAAGATTTTATCTGTTTTTATTGTTTTGGCATATTCTGTTTTAGAAGGTTTTTCCGGGTATTTGTTATGCTTTTATCTTATTTTTCATCTGTATCTGTCCAGCACTTTGGGGCAGTAGTGACTTTAACTGTGCTATAGAAAAAAACTTTGACCTTGACCTACAGGAGGCTTTTTAACTATGTGCCTGTGTGTATTGGAAGGCGCCAGGCTTATGATGTTAATGTAAATATTAGGATCCAGCCACAGCCTTTAGTTTCTTGTCTACTCATTATTTGGTGTTATTTTAAATTGCTGCCATGTAGTCACAGCTGGGAAGGCGTCTCCAGCGGTGTACAGGTCACTCCTCGCCACCAGGCGGCGACACTGACCAGGAAATTGAAAAGGGAACTCTGAGGGCCGAACTCACCTGAGTTCTCCTCTGTCCTGCAAGAACCTCAGCCGTTATGCAAGTAGAGACTACAGTGCAACTAAATTTCCTTCTGTTAATTACATTATGCATCAAAACCTGATTATCTGTTCGGGATTAGTGTTTTTTTAGAAATCTGCCGATAACATCCCACGTAATAACGAGGGTTGAAGCAGATCTGTGAATCCGTTTTGTCCTCATCGTTCTCTGGGAAGTGAGAAGAGATCTAACATAGTGTTTTATGTGGAGTGAGCACTGCGCCATACTAACATAGAAAATAACCTTTACCTCCACAGCAGGAGAACCGGCAGTGACCCTCCGGTGTCCTCGGGTCTCACTGACCCATTTTCAATAAGTTTCTATGTTAGAAATGTGTTTTGTTTTTCAACCAAATTTCCCAAAACATTATTTGGATGGTTCCATGCAATGCTCTTAACAAGTAAAATAAAGGATCAGTTCCCTACTCTCATTGAATGTGCATGTTTTTTATTTAATTTTCTAGCATTTGAAGAAAAGAACAAAAACATGATGTTGACTCAAAGTGACAAAAAAATTCTAAAAAACTTCAAAAACAACAACAAAAGTGACAGAAAAACGACAAACATATCAGGGAAAAAAAGCAATTTTACATTTAGACCCACATCAACAAAGAGTTGCATGGAAGACAACACAGGGGTTGTGCAGGTAGCCGGGTTGGATCAGCGGGTGGAGCAGGCGCACGTGTCCTCCAGGTCCAGGGTTTGATTCCCTGCTTGTCTGCGCTCTCCTTCTTCCCTTACTCACCTAGCTGTCCTGTACTTCAAAGGCAGAAAAGCCCAAAAAGAATCTTAAAGAGCGTTCTGCAGGAAGACATCAACCAGGAGACAGGAGACGGGATTAGTGCGACTAACATAGCTAACGTCCAGGTCAGCAGGTCACGTTCCAAGAGACTAAGAATCAACCTTCCATTTGTTCTTTCTAAGCAAATTAGAGTGAATTAACTGATTTAATTCCAGGAAACCTCCAAGAAAGTTCACGTAACGTAATTTTCACACACACGGGTTAACAGCATGCTTTCAAAACCAAAGATAAAGAAATTGTTGACATTTCAATTCAATTCAATTCAATTTTATTTATAGTTTCAAATCACAACAAGAGTTATCTCAAGACACTTTACAGATAGAGCAGGTCTAGACCACACTCCAGAAGCCACAAGGACCCAACAGTTCCAGTAGTTTCCTCCAGAGCAAGCAACAGTGCGACATTTATCTGTGCTTTACTTTATTTCTGTTTCATCTCATTTTGAGCTGGACAAGCTAATAATGAGCAGTCTTGAATTAAGAGAAATCCCCTTGTTTAGTGGTTCTGGTGCGATAAGTTGTCACTCAAATTAAGAAAGGACAAAACACTGAAAGAAGAATTGACAACTTAGTTTGGAGTTTATTTGACTTAACACGGTGCTTGGAACGAGTGTTTTTATTCCAAGAGATTCATCACCTTTCTAATGCCAAGATCATTTCTCTTAATTCAAGACATCTTGCCAAGTGTACTTATCTTTCTGCACTGGCAGATAAATTAACTTGTTTCTAGTATTTAACTTCTCAAATTAGGTATTTTAATTCTTACATTTGATGGTTCAGTGTTGCAGTGATCAGAGTCTTTAACTGTGACAGTCGACCTGAGCGAGCGTCTCTCTCCTGATCCACACTCTAACAACAGGCGCTTACATACAACGTAGATTTTGGACATTTTCAGCCCGTACATCACGGGGTTAAAGAGCGGCTGGCATGTCAGATAGTACAACGATAGAACAGTTTTCACCGTGCTGTGCACACTCTGCGTGACGTACCCGCTCTGTAATATCTCAAAGCAAACCCCGAAAGAGAAGTTGAGTATAGAAGCGAGGTGGGGTGTGCAGGTACTGACAGCTTTCTGTCTCGTCTGCTTAGAACCAGAAAAACACACTTTAAGGATCCTCGTGTAGGTGTAGAGAATGATGATGACAGGAACAAAGACTGTGAGAAAAGTGAGAATGAGTCCATAGATGTTATTGGCTGTTGTGTCCGTGCACGCCAGCTTCACAATAGAGTAGTTGTTGCAGTAAACTTTGTCGATGATGTTCCCACACAGCTTCAGAGGAACAATCAATGACAGCAAAACAACAATGGTGAGGAAAGAGTAGAGCCACGGCACGGCAACCAGCACGGCAACCTTCCCAGTCGTCATACTTGTGTTATAATGCAGAGGATAACATATGGCAAGATATCTGTCGTAAGACATGACGGCTAGGTTAGAAAACTCTACACACACATAGGTATACACACAGAAAATCTGCAGGAAACAGAAGGGAGCAGAAACAGTGTGAATGTCCGAGAGGATCTGAACCAGAAGGAATGGAAACAACCCTGTACTACCATACAGTTCATTTACAAACAGGCTGACCAGAAAAAGGTACATAGGTTCATGTAAGCTCCTGTTCACACAGATAACCACAATCAGCAACACATTGGCACACACTATGAACACATATAAGCATAAAATCAGCAGGAAATATAAGTATTTAAACACCCCGGTGTCAAAGCAGGCAGCAAGGGTGAAACTTGAAACCTGAGTAGAGTTGATCATGATCCTCATTGGTGCTTTCAAAGCGATCAAAAACACAAATGTTCCACGCACAAACTCATCAACATGGTGTGATAGAAATCTGTGGATGCTACGTCCAAAACATCAACCACAGAAACAGGCCCCGTGTTCCTCGCTTCGTTCAATCTACACACGTCCTAGAAGAACTTAACGCACCTCAGTCGGACTCATACATAAATTAATACTTAAATAAACTTAATAAATACATGTAAATAACATTATAAATCAGATCAGAAAAGCTTAGGACACATGGACAAAAGATATACCAAAGAGTTTAAGTAACAATGCCATTATTATCCTTACACAGAACCACCTGGAGTCACTCTGGAGGACAACAGTCAACCATGGACAAGGTGAGTCCAGATGAAGACGTGGGGAGCATCTCGGCCCTTGGGTCCCTCCTGGGCTGAGCCGAGACGCTGCATTTCCTTTTATCTGCTTAGGAGACAGCTGGAGTCCGTATCCAAGGAGCCTCTGGTTGCCGCCCACTGCTGATCAATGGGGGAAAATATTCTAATGCAGGATCCGGATCTACACCGGGACACATTAAAGGTCCCATGGCATGAAAATAAGAATTTATGATTTATAATGTTAGTTGAGCCCCAGTGAGGAAATTACCATTTACATCTGCATGCATGCTCAGGACCTATACATGCGCTAATGGAGAGATGTCAGAGTGGGGGGGCTGCCAGTGCTTGACCAGCGGGGGGGGGGTTCAGTGCCTTGCTCAAGAGCACCTGGCAGTGCCCAGGAGGTGGACTGGCACTTCTGCAGCTACCAGTCCACCACCAGACTCTGGTCCATAGGGGGGCTTGTTCCCAACCCAACTCCTTACAGACTGAGCTACGTTTCCTAGACTCACAGTTGTCAAATCTTCCAAATTCGTTGAGTTTTGCATAGTTACAGTTGGAAAACAGTCTCCCGTCTTTTTGGTTTGGCTCATCCAGGCCGGACAAACTTTAAGGGGAACCTAAATTGATATGCGGGCCGGATAAAAAAAGAGATCATTATTATAACAGCGGTTCACAACTTTTGTTAAAAATGTATTACATTCCTTAGAAGCCAGCAGACAAAGACTGTCCTTAGACGTGCACCTGTCCCAGAGTACAGGCAAAATGTGGATGAGTCTTGGAGGTCAGGGAGAGGTCAGAGGTTAAAGTCTGACATGATGAGGATCCCAAGCGGGTCAGAGAGGGACCAGGTTTGGCCCTCGGGCCTTGAGTTTGACACACCTGTTCTACTCCTACTAACTTTGATCCACGAGCCGTGGATCCAGCTGAGAGGTTCTGGGTGAAAGGGGCCGACGAGTCCCTGGCTGTCTGGCCCAACGCAGTGGGGGGGGGGGGGGGGGGGGGGGGGGGGGGGGGGGTGTTAACACTCTGAGTTCAGTTTTAGTTTTTAATTTGCGTAAATACTGCAAAACATTTCTGCTCTCGCAGACTCCATGTGACCCTGCTGATTATAGATATTATTTTAATATTTGCAGAGTTCAACCCAACAGTGACCTCTGATTCTAAACTTAAATATGAATATTATAATTCAAATAAACCAGTAAAGGTAATATATCTTCTTAATGAGTCTGTCCATCCTGAGGTTGTGACAGAGCGGTCTGATGGGAGGTCATTACCCCCCCCAGTCTCTGAGGAGCGTGCTGATTGGTCCCCCTGGCCAGCAGCTCTGATTGTAATTATCTTCAGAGGGAAGGAGTGGAGACTGTGGCGAAGGTGAAGAGACCTCAGGGACCAGAGGTGTTGACAGGCTGGAATGACCTTTGACCTCAGGGACTTCATCAGTGAGCTGCAGTGATGTAACGTCTCCTAACACCTGGAGAGGTTGCATCACTCACACATCAACTCAACTTACTTTGTCAAGTAGCATCGCCTCAACTTTAAAGCTCCATGTTAGAAACTCTGTCTGGGAACAAATGGCCGTAGATTTAAAACGAGAAATCTTGTTATTATTCAAATAGTCTCTCGTATTAAATCAATCGCCAACTACTTTGATAATTGATGAATCGTTTTGAGTCATTTTTATGGAAAATAAGGTCTGGAGTTCCTGTTAGATGAGTTGTGTTGCGTGAGTTTCTTCACTCCTCTGTGACGGTAAACTGAAGAATGTCAAATTCAAACGTCTCGGGCTTTTGGGCCTGATCCATATTTTTCACTTGATTTGACTTTATAGTCAAATCAGTTAATTAAAGAATAGTAAACAGAATAATCCACAATTAAAATAATCCTAAATTGGGACCTAGATGTGTGGTCTCTGCTGAGCCTCTGTCCTGTCCCGTGTTGTATTTTGGAGTATTTCATAAAATCATCGTAACTATCCTCAGAATGCATTAACAGAACCAATGTTTTTCTTTAGTCTGAGCCCCCCAGTGGACGTGTTGACGTATGAAAGCTTCAAACATGCATTTTAGATAAGGAGATCAGAGTATATCTGGCTTTTTTTTGCCCCATTTTGCTCAGCAACGTATTACCTCAGTTGAGGTCAACCACATCCTACTGTGATTGCACACACTTGGATGGTTCCCCGTGTCCCCTGCTGAGTGGTGTTTGGGGTCCAGTATCACCCTGGTATCGACGGAAAGTCCTTCTCCATGGCATCTCTAAACTTCTCCCAAACACGGTGCTTTGCCTCTTTCACGGCAGAGGCTGCAGCCCTTTGGGCCCCTCGGTACCTTGCAGCTGCCTCCAGAAGGACTCCTTTAGTTGGACGGCTTCCCTGAACACCGGTGTCTACTGCTGTATTCAAGTGTTATCGCCCCTTGAGATCCCAAAGACCTTCAGACCACAATTTCCTGTTACAGCTTCAGCAATGGAAGCTTTAAACATCGCCCCCTTGGGTTTAATTCCTCCAACCCCAACAGGGATGCCAGAAATGTGTCAGACAGGGGCCTCCTCCAGACCTCCGGGTCACTACCCTTTTGTGCTTACTAAGTCTGTCTCACCCCATCCCCTGACCCACCTCACCACCAAACTTATGAGCATTATGTTCAACGGTGCAGTGTTCATTATAGCCAATCCATTGTTGATTTCCAACATTTCAATCTGGTTTCCCTTCAGAAACCATCTTCATATAGTGTCCAATGATTTAAAGCAACACTTTCCCTAAAGGGTGGAAATGGAATTATCCATTACATTAAAATACAATACAATACATTCAGCAGGGTTGTCAGATTGGGTAGGGGATCTGTACTTAGAATGAACTGGACAATGTCATGTAATGGACACCTGTAGGGGAACCAAAGCAGGAAAAGTGCTCTAGAGCTGCTGTAACAACGTCTTCAGATGTGGGTAAATGTTCCGTTGTAGTCTTGCTGGACCTTAGTGCAGCTGTCAATATGGTGGACATTGCTTGAACACCCTGCTATTTTGCAAGTTCTCCACTTAGATATCAGGGAGGGTCTAAAATTGTCATCGTAGGTGCATGTCCACTGTGAGAGACATAATCTAAAAAGAAATTTCAGAAATCACAATATATGATTTTTTAACTATTTATTTGTATAATAGAGGGCTCCTGTCCGAAGGACTTTTAACTCACACCTCCGGAGGAGCTTGTTGTGCATCCCTGTGGAGGCTGTGGGCACTGAACCTGAGTAGACAATGTTCAAAGTTTTCAATGCTGAAGCTGCAGCGTTGAGTTGTGGTCTTAGGGTCTTAGGTGCTTTAAGGGGCAGTAACCGACAAAGACTCTGGTAGACACCGGTGGTCAGGAAAGCCATACAACAGAAGAAGGCCTTCCGGGATATGTTATCCTGGAGGACTCCGGAGGCAGTTGCAATGTACCAACGGGCCCGAAGGGCTGGAGCCTCTGCCGTGACAGAGGTAAAGCAGCGGGTGTGGGAGAAGTTTGAAGAAGACATGGAGAAGACATGGAGAAGACCTGGAGAAGACGTGGAGAAGGAATTTTGGTCGGCACCAAGGCGCTTCTGGAAAACCGTTCCCCACCTCAGGATTTGGGGAACCATCTAAGCTGTGTACATTTAGGATGGTACTTTGTTGACCTCAACTGAGGAGGTAATAGAGCGGTGGAAGGAGCACTTTGAGGAACTCCTAAATCCAGCTGACGCAGCCTCTGTGGTTGAGGCGGAGCTGGAGGATGATGGGGGATTCTCGTCAATTACCCTGGTGGAAGTCGCTGAGGTAGTCAAACAACACAACAGTAGCAAAGCCCCAGGGATCCGTTCAGACATGCTGAAAGCTCTGGGTGTGGAGGGGCTGTCTTAGTTGACATGCCACAAAATCATTGCGTGGAAGTCTGGGAGAGTGCCTAAGGAGTGGCAGACTGGGGTGGTTGTTCACCTCTTCAAACAGGGAGACCAGAGGGTGTAAGCAAACTACATGGGTATCACACTTCTCAGCCTCCCTGGTAAAGTCTACTCCAAAGTGCTGGAAAGGAGGGTTCGGCCCATCGTCAAACCTCGGATTGAAGAGGAACAATGCGGATTCCGTCCTGGACATTTAACAAGGGATCAGATCTTGACTCTCGCAAGGATTTTGGAGGGAGCCTGGGAGTATGCCCAACCAGTCTACATGTGTTTTGTGGATCTGGAGAAGGCGGATGGCCGGGTCCCCCGGGAGACACTGTGGGAGGTGCTGCGGGAGTATGGGGTGAGGGGGTTCCTTCTCAGGGCCATCGAATCTCTGTATGACCAAAGCCATAGCTGTGTCTGGGATCTCGGCAGTAAGTCGGACTCATTCCAGGTCAGGGTTGGCCTCCGGGGTGGGGATGGGTTGCAGTTTTGTGGGCTCAGGATCACATCCCTACTTTTTTCGCACATGTTGTGTTCCTAAAGGCATCATCGGTCTGTGACCTTTAGCACTCACTTGGTTTGGATTGGTTCGCAGCCGAGTGTGAAGCGGCTGGGATGAGGATCAGCACCTCTAAATCTGAGGGTTTGTTCCTACCCTCACCTATGGTCATGAAGGCTGGGTCATGACCCAAAGAATGAGATCCAGGGTACAAGCGGCCGAAATGGGTTTCTCAGGAGGGTGGCTGGCGTCTCCCTTAGAGATAGGGTGAGAAGCTCAGTCATCTGAGAGTAGCTCGGAGTAGAGCCCCTGCTCCTTCACGTCGAAAGGAGCCAGTTGAGCTGGTTTGGGCATCTGGTAAGGAGGCCTCCTAGGATGGGTCCCTAGGGAGGTGGTCCAGGCACGTCCAGCTGGGAGGAGGCCTCGGGGAAGACCCAGGACTAGGTGGAGGAACGCTCAGCTAGGAGGAGACCTCGGGGAAGACCAAGGACTAGGTGGAGGGTCCAGCTGGGAGGAGGCCTCGGGGAAGACCCAAGACCAGGTGGAGAGATTACATCTCCAACCCTGCCTGGGAATGCCTTGGGACCGCCCAGTCAGAGCTGGTTGATGTGTCTCGGGAAAGGGAAGTCTGGGGTCCCCTGATGGAGCGGCTGCCCCGAGACCTGATACCAGCTCAGCGGATGAAGATGGATGGATGGATAGTGAATTGCAGCTTTTTGTACAATAGTTTCTATATATAGAAAAACATTACTTTATTATTCAATCAATTCTTCTTTCTTTATCTTTTTGTTTAACTTACCTATGATGTTTTTTAACACGCTAAGAGTAGAAGTGGAGTCGTCAGTTAGATGTGTCCAGGGGTGATGAGGCCAGACTGCTGATGTGCCCCCCCCCCTCTGACTAGAAGACTTTAAAAGAAGCTGACGGAGAGTTTCATCTCAGTTTTAAAGCAGTCAGAGCAAATGAATGTAAGATATATATATACATATGTGTTCACCTTCTTTCTGTCATTTCTAACCTGAACATGGTAGCTGGTAAGTGTGGAGAGAGTGTGTTATTGTGATAATTGATGTCTTTACTGTCTGCAGGCTGAATACGGCGTGTGTGTTAATGCTGTGAGTCAAGGATAAGCAGTAATGTAACATCTGACCTAGTTTGATTTCTGTGAATCTTGAACAAAATGTAACATTATCAACTTTTCATCCTGTGCTAACTGAACTGTGTTCTATCATTTCTAACATTAACATTATATTGACTCTGTATAAGGTAGCTGGTAAGTGTGGAGAGTGTGTTATTGTGATAATTGATGTCTTTACTGTCTGGAGCCTGAATACTGCGTGTGTGTTAATGCTGTGATTCTATGATAAGAGTACATTTGACATTTAAACTAATTTGATTTCTGCAGATCTACAAAGTGTAACGTTGTTCATGCTGTGCAAAGCTGAAAGGTTGTGTTGGGAAACAAACTAATTATGAAAAACTCTACACAGGTTTCATATTTCACTTTGGGAGCATACTTTGATATTGGGCTCTTTAAATACTTACTTTTCACGATTATGATGTGTTTTTATGCTTTAACAGTGTGTGCCAATGTGCTGCTGATTGTGGTTATCTGTGTGAACAGGAGCTTACATGAACCTATGTACCTTTTTCTGGTCAGCCTGTTTGTAAATGAACTGTATGGTAGTACAGGGTTGTTTCCATTCCTTCTGGTTCAGATCCTCTCGGACATTCACTCTGTTTCTGCTCCCTTCTGTTTCCTGCAGATTTATTATGTGTTTACATATGGAACTATTCAATTTGTTACCTTAGCTGTGATGTCTTATGACAGATATCTTGCTATCTGTTTTCCTCTGCAGTATCACACTCGTATGACATCCTCCAAAGTTGCCGTGCTTATTGCTCTAACATGGTTGTTCTCATTGACTGAAGTTGTTGTCACAGTATTACTGAGTTCCTCTCTGCAGCTGTGTGGGAACGTCATTAACAAAGTCTACTGTGATAACTACTCTGTAGTCAAACTGGCCTGCTCTGAGGCCACAGTCAGCAACATTCATGGACTCATTATCAGTTGTCTTGTAATCTTTGCTCCTCTGAGTTTAATCCTTTACACCTACATGAGGATCCTTAAAGTGTGTTTTTCTGGTTCTAAGCAGACGAGAAAGAAAGCTGTCAGTACCTGCACACCCCACCTCGCTTCCACAATCAACTTTTTCCTCGGTTCATTCTTTGAAATCATTCAGAGCAGGTTTGATATGAACAGTGTTCCAGTGATGTTGCGTATCTTTTTGTCGTTATACTTTCTGCTCTGCCAACCGCTCTTTAACCCTTTAATATATGGACTACAGATGTCTAAAATACGTAGGTCATGTAAACGTCTTATCTTTGGTAAAATGTAGACTGATGTTAAAGAGTGGATTGCTGGTTGCAGCGCATGCGAATTAAATTTTGCAAGGTTTTCAACAAAAATAAAATGCAATTTCACATCATCTTTGTCCATTGTTATTGCCATATCTGTGCCTGAAGCATTAACACAGGCATAAAACCATAACAGCTGGTTTATTCATCATACGTATATCAACACACCTCTACACTCTGCTCATAAAACAATGAGCATGATTCAAATAGACCATGGGTTGTAAACAAATAAGGTGAATTATGTTTTGTGTTTTTATCTGGTAAAGTCTGATGACAACATGTAAGATTTGTTATTTTTTTAATAAGTGATCAGTAAATTTATGAAGTACTACGTTTTTTTTTACTTCTATGAATGTTCGGCTTAGGTCATACTGCTGCATATAATACTGATATAAAGCTGTTGAAGATACTGAGGATCAACCTAAAAATAGTGTGATGTTTTTTAATTCATATAAATTGCTATTGTACATAATTTTGGGCCATTATTATTACCACATATGTTTCTAAAACATGGAAATGATAGAAAATAAAAAAACAGTCATAAACCTTAGAGAGAAAACTTCCTCTGGGGACCAACTCAGAATCAAAAAAGGAACTCCACAAAAACCTAAGCTCCTGGGCGGCCAAGCTCTACCCAACTTTTTGCTCTACTATTGGGCTGAAAACATCAGAACAATATTGCACTGGTGCCACATCAACAGCCAATCTCCACCATGGCTGCAGGTAGAGGAAGCTTCAAGTAGTCCCTCCTCTCTGATGTCCCTGTTGTGCCTCCCCCTGACCTCGTCACCAACCGCACACTCTAGTAGTGTGGCAGTGAAAATCTGTCTTAGAGTTTGGTATTGATCAAAGTCTAAAAGGTTCAATTTCAATACTGTACAATACTCTTCTCAAAAGTCAGACAACCACTGATGCTTTGCGTGATGTTTGGTCTGCAGAGCTTGGTGAGGACAGAGGTCCTGATGCCTGGGAATACGCCCTCAGTCGAGTCCACTCATCGTCTGTCTGTTCTCACCACGGAGTGTTACAGTGCAAAGTGGTTCATAGAGTTCACTGGTCTAAAAGTTAGCTTGCCCGTATCTACCCTGACATCGATCCAAACTGTGACAAATGCCACCAAGGCCCAGCCAATCTAACCCACATGTTCTGGTCTTGCCCTGCCCTTGCTCCTTTTTGGTTAGGTGTTTTTGACTCCCTCTCAGCCATCACGTCTGCCAATATTCACCCCTCACCATTGCTGGCCCTGTTTGGTGTCTTACCCACTGAACTCACGCTGCCGCCCTATTTTGCGGATCTTGCTGCCTTTCTTACACTGCTAGCAAGACGTGCTATTCTCTTGTGGTGAAAAAGCCCCTTCCCCCCCTCCGGCTCTCACTGGATAAAGGATGTGCTTCACTTTATGAGATTAGAGAACATTAAGTATTCTCTTCGCTTCTCAGAATGGAAATTTCATCAAATTTGGCAACCCTTCTTAGATCATGTTAGGTCTCTCCATATAGACATTGACCCTTGTGTCTAGGCAACTACTTGTCCCCCCCCCATAAGCAGTAGCTTGTAGCACAGTAGCTGTTTTGTTTGTTGTCGTTTTTTGTTGTGGCTTTTACACTATCTCCTGATTTATTTTAAATTTTTAAATTTTATTTTCTTTTATTCATTTATTTTGTAATTTTATTTTGATATTTTTTTTTTAATCATTGGTTTGTGTTTGTGAGTGTGAGAGCATTGATGCTCTGTGCATTAGCGTAAATATGTAGAGGCATACATCAGACTACTACTGCCCTGCTTACCTGTATCATGATCCATTTTACCCTATTTCATTTAACCTCAATGATGTCTCTTTGTAGGGGAGGGTGGGGGGTGGGAACTGGGTGTAAATCATATACCTGTTAATACCTTATGTGACAGATTGACTCTCTGTATTGGTTTAATTCTATAGATGAGGTGTACTATGTACCTGTTAAGTTCAAAATCACATAAATAAATCATAAAAAAGAGAGTCGTAGGGGGCCTTAGAGAGACTTAGTCCATTGTTAGGCATTATAGGGGGTCGTCGGGATGTGGGGAGACGTAGCGCATCGTTAGGAGTCGTAGGGGGGCGTTGAGAGATGTAGTGCATCGTCAGGAGTCATGGAGGGCGTTGAAAGACGTTTGGAGACGTAACACATCACTAGGAGTTGTAGGGGGCCGTTGCGAGACGTTGAGAGACGTAGCGCCTCGTTAGCAGTCGTAGGGGGCCGTTATAATATTGCATATGGCATTTTCATTTGAGGGCTGCAAATGTTCCACCTCAACAAGTTCCTTCCTGAGACTATTTAAGCGCCAGGCACACCAGGAGATGAACCCGCAATGCACAGACTCACACTGGCGCCAAAGGGAGACGTTTGCGTGAGATAGTAAAATTGTTCGTGAAATACTGATCAAGCGAGAACGGGATGACAGAACAGGATGGGGATGGAACAACAAAACATTCTTCGGAACATGTAACAACATGTTGAATATATGACTTAGAAATTTAAATTTGTTAGGAGTCATAGAGGGCCCTCTCCGGGGAACCATCACTTTACCGTGGTGCAGAGGTTTGTGTGTCCCTATGAACCTGAGGGCTGTGTTGTCTGGAGCGTTGTGCTCTTGGTATGGTCTCCCATGGCAAAGTGGTCTTAGGGGAGGGGGCAGACAAAGAATGGTTCAAATGTCCTATGAAAAAAGCGAGGAAGGGATCGAGGGACCCTGACCGGTGGAAGCCCGGGATCCCCGTCTACAGCCAGGCCCAGACGGCGGGGTCGTAAGCGAGCGCCTGGTGGCCGGGTTTGCCACGGAGCCCGGTCAGGCACAGCCCGAAAGAGCTATATGTCTCCTCTCTCTCCACCCCATGGGCCCACCACCTGTGGGAGGGACCATTGGGGTCTGGTGCGCTGCCACATGGATGGCAGCAAAGGTCAGGAGCTTTAACAGACCAGACCCGGGCGGCAGAGGCTGGCTCTGGGGACATGGAATGTCACCTTTCTGTGGGGGAAGGAGCCGGAACTTGTGTGGGAGTTGCCCACGAGCTACCAGTTGGATCTGGTAGGGCTCACCACTACGCACAGTCTCGGTTCTGAACCCCTACTCCTGGACAGGGGTTGGACTCTGTCTTACTCCTGAGTTGCCCAGGGTGTGAGGCACCGGGCGGGTGTGGGGATACTCACAAACCCCCCGCTGACCGGCTGGGCTGACTTCAACGCACACGTGGGCAATGATGGAGATACTTTGAGAGGCGTGATTGGGAGGAATGGCCTCCCTGATCTGAACCAGAATGGTTGTCTGTTGTTGGACTTCTGTGCTAGTCATGGATTGTCCATAACAAACACCATGTTTGAGCATATGGATGCTCATAAGTGTACTTTCTACCAGAGCACCCTAGGGTGCTCATAAGTGTACGTGGTAACATAGCACCCTAAAAGGTTAATGATCAATTTTATAATCGTTTCATCTGATCTGAGGCGGTATGTTTTGGACACTCTGGTGAAGAGAGGGGCGGAGCTGTCAACTGATCATCATCTGGTGGTGAGTTAGGTCACGGGATGGGGGAGGACTCTGGACAGACCTGGTAAGCCCAAACGTGTAGAGTCTGTATATTGGGAAGGTCTGGAGGAGGCCCCTGTCCGACGGACTTTCAAATCAGACCTCTGGCGGAGCTTTCCGTGCATCCCTGTGGAGGCTGGGAGCATTGAACCTGAGTGTACAATGTTTAAAGCTTTCAATGCTGAAGCTGCGTTGGTGAGCTGTGGTCTTAAGGTCTTAGGTGTCCCAAGGGGCGGCAACCCACAAACACCCTGGTGGACACCGGTGTTCAGGGAAGCCGTCCAACTGAAGAAGGCATCTCATCACTGCTTTTTTTGCAGATGTTGTGGTCCTGATGGCATCATAGGTCTGTGATCTTTAGCACTCACTGGATCGGTTTGCAGCCGAGTGTGAAGTGGCTGGGATGAGAATTAGCACCTTTAAAACTGAGGCCATGGTTCTCAGCAGGAGAAAGATGGAGTGCTTTCTTAAGGGAGGGAGTGAGTCCTTACCCCAAGTGAAGGAGTTTAATTACCGTGGGGTCTTGTTTGCGAGTGAGGGGACCATGGAGCAGGAGATTGGTCAAAGAATTGGAGCAGCGGGGGGGTATTACATTCAGTTTACGCACCGTTGTGACGAAAAGGGAGCTGAGCCAGAAGGCAAAGCTCTCGATCTACCAGTCAGTGTTCGTTCCTACCCTCACCTATGGTCGTGAAGGCTGGGTCATACCCAAAGAACCACATCCAGGGTATAAGCGGCCAAAATGGGTCGAGGTGGTTTGGGCATCTGGTAAGGATGCCTCCTGGGGGGTTCCTGGGGAGGTGGTCCAGGCACGTCCAACTGGGAGGAGGCCTTGGGGAAGACCCAGGACTAGGTGGAGGCACCTCCAGCTGGGAGGAGGCCTTGGGGAAGACCCAAGATTAGGTGGAGGGACGTCCAGCAGGGGGGAGGCCTTGGGGAAGACCCAGGAATAGGTGGAGGGATGTCCAGCTGGGAGGAGGCCTCAAGGAAGACCCAGGACTAGATGGAGAGATTACATCTCCAACCCGGCCTGGGAACACTTCGGGACCCCCCAGTCAGAGCTAGTTAATGTGGCCTGGGACAGGGACGTTTGGGGTCCCCTGCTGGAGCTGCTGCCCCGAGACCCGATACCGGAAAAGCAGATGAAGATGGATGGATGGATAGTGACTTGCAGCTTTTTGTACAATAGTTTCAATATATAGAAAAACATTACTTTATTATTCAATCAATTCATATTTCTTTATTTTTGTTTAACTGACCTATGATGTTTTTTAACACGCTAAGAGTAAAAGTTGAGAGGTCAGGTAGATGTGTCCCGGGGTGATGAGGCCAGACTGCTGATGCCCCCCCCCCTCTGACTAGAAGACTTTAAAAGAAGCTGACGGAGAGTTTCATCTCAGTTTTAAAGCAGTGACAGCAGATGAATGTAATGATTTATTTCTACATGTGTGATCACTTTCTTTCTGTCATTTCTAACCTGAACATGGTAGCTGGTAAGTGTGGAGAGAGTGTGTTATTGTGATAATTGATGTCTTTACTTGCAGACTGAATACGGCGTGTGTGTTAATGCTGTGAGTCCAGGATGAGCAGTAATGTAACATCTAAACTAGTTTGCTTTCTGTGAATCTTGAACAAAATGTAACATTATCAAATATTCATCCTGTGTTAACTGAACTGTGATCTATCATTTCTAACATTAACATTATATTGACTCTGAAGAAGGTAGATGGTACGTGTGGAGAGTGTGTTATAGTGATAATTGATGTCTTTACTGTCTGCAGGCTGAATACTGCGTGTGTGTTAATGCTGTGAGTCTATGATAAGAGAACATTTGACATTTAAACTAATTTGCTTTCTGCAGATCTACAAAGTGTAACGTTGTTCATGCTGTGCAAAGCTGAAAGGTTGTGTTGGGAACCAAAGTCTAATTATGAAAAACTCTACTCAGGTTTCATATTTCATTTTGGGAGCATACTTTTATATTGGGCTCTTTAAATACTTACTGTTTCTGATCTTGATGTGTTTTTATGCTTTAATTATCTGTGCCAATGTGTTGCTGATTGTGGTTATCTGTGTGAACAGGAGCTTACATGAACCTATGTACCTTTTTCTGGTCAGCCTGTTTGTAAATGAACTGTATGGTAGTACAGGGTTGTTTCCATTCCTTCTGGTTCAGATCCTCTCTGACATTCACACTGTTTCTGCTCCCTTCTGTTTCCTGCAGATTTATTATGTGTTTACATATGGAACTATTCAATATATTAACTTAGCTGTGATGTCTTATGACAGATATCTTGCTATCTGTTTTCCTCTGCAGTATCACACTCGTATGACTTCCTCCAAAGTTGCCGTGCTTATTGCTCTAACATGGTTGTTCCCATTGAATGAAGTTGTTGTCACAGTATTACTGAGTTCCTCTCTGCAGCTGTGTGGGAACTTCAATAACAAAGTCTACTGTGATAACTACTCTGTTGTCAAACTGGCCTGCTCTGAGGCCACAGTCAGCAACATTCATGGACTCTTTATCATTTCTCTTGTAATCTTTGTTCCTCTCCTTTTAATCCTCTACACCTACATGAGGACCCTTAAAGTGTGTTTTTCTGGTTCTAAGCAGACGAGACAGAAAGCTGTCAGTACCTGCACACCTCACCTAGCTTCCACAATCAACTTCTTCCTCGGTTCGTTCTTTGAAATAGTTCAGAGCAGGTTTGATATGAGCAGAGTACCCATGATCTTACGAATTTTTTTGTCATTATACTTTCTGCTCTGCCAACCGCTCTTTAACCCTTTAATGTATGGACTGCAGATGTCTAAAATACGTAGGTCATGTAAAAGTCTTATCTTTGGCAAAATGTAGATTGATGTTAAAGAGAGAACTGCTGGTTGCAGCCCCTGTGAATAAAATGTGCTCGGATTGGTTTCAATTAAAATATGCAATTTCACATCATCTTTGATCTTTGTTGCCATATCTGTGTCTGAAGCATTAACACAGGCATAAAACCATAACAGCTGGTGTATTCATCAAAAGTAGATCAACACACCTCTACACTCTGCTCATAAAACAATGAGCATAATCCAAATAACCTACGGGTGGTGTTGGAAATGTACTTGTTTACACCAAATATTGAAGTATGATTAACCACATATTTACCGTGAATAACTATGTATGCTTATAATGCTTCAGTGCTTTATTAATGACATATGAGAAGTGGACACTGCTTGTGCAACTAACTGAATTCTTAGTGTAACTAGTGTTGCTAAAGCAAGTCAGGATGTCCTAGGGAGAGACAGTTGCAGGATGGGACTGAATGCCACATTTGATCTTTGGAGACAAGAAGAACAGGCACAAAGTTCAATGAGCTTTGGCCCTGGAGTAAATAAAGAGCGTCCGTCAACTCTGGGACTGCTGCATGCTGAGTCTCATGACTTGTCTCTGGAATGTTCCATTGAATAAATGATTATTCATCAACATCTTAGTTTCTGAGTGTATTTATCTGGACCCTGAGACCAGAGCAGGATTTGAGCTCCAACAAATTGGTGCCCAACGTGGGGCAAACGTGGAAAGGCTCGGACCCACCTGTGACTGGACATCTAGGACGGGATACGTCTCCACATTCAGCCCGGGTTCACAGACAAGGTAAGCAGAGCCTGTTAAACTCAAATCTGCTGCATTGGACATATACCAAATAACTGAATGTGGAGGAAATCTGAACCCCAGTTGACAAAGTCATAAAATTGCTACATGTGATGTTAATGTCTGATCAAATATAATAAGAACTTTTAAATTGTGTGAAGTAAAGTTTTTGGTGTAGAACTTATTACAAATCAAAGTGTGAAGAAGTAGCATTGACAGAGGGATTGTCAAAGGTGCACAGGTCAATTTCCTAACTTGTCGGCGTGAAAGGTACCAATAAATTGGGCATAAATTTGTGGGAAGATGTAAGTGTTAAAAATATCAGACGAACGGTAGTACGCAAAAGTAAAATATTTGAAGAAATAGTGTTATCAAACACAAATGGTAACTTCTGAAATTAGTGCCTCAGAAGTGAAGGTAGTCTGAGATATAAGCCCTTTAAATATCGGACAAACGGTTAAAGTAAGTGTATGAAGAAGTAGTGTTCATATCAAAATAAAATTAGGCAAAGTAGGTAGTAGGTGTGAAGGTAGTCCGTGAAAAAAAATATATTATACAAAACTGATAATTATAATATTAATATAAAAATAAAAATAGTGATACTAACTGATAAGAGAATAAACTCTTAAAACTTTGAAAGCTGCCAATGCCTCCCCCGTCCACTGAACTTTGTTGGGACATCCGGAGCCCGTCTTATCCGTTAATAAAGCAGCCCTGGATGAGAAGTTGGGAATGAACCGACGGTAGAAACCAGCCATCCCAAAAAAGATCTTAGCTGCTTCCTGGTCTGTGGGAGAGGACATGACTCAAGTGCATGGATCTTTTGAACCTGAGGTTTCGTTAACCCACCTCCAATGGTGAAAACCAGGTACTCTTTTTCCTTCTTGGCCAGGACACGTTTAGCTGGATTGATTGTCAAGCCGGCAGAACGTAGGCGGTCAAAGACCACCTTGAGATGCTCCACGTGTTCCTCCCATGTTGTGGAGTAGACAACAAAATCATCAAGGTATGCACACAAAAACTCAGACAATCGGTAGAGAACCTGGTCCATTAGTCTTTGAAAAGTTGCTGGAGCCCCATGCAGCCCAAATGGTAAATCTGAGACTGCTGAGTCAGGGGCACTTGCCAGTAACCCTTACAGAGGTCAATGAGGGTTAGCTACTTTGCTTTTCCAAGGCGGTCAATGAGATCATCAATTTGTGGGGCGGGGTAAGAGTCAAACTTCGAAATTGAGTTTAGATACCTGAAATCGATTCAAAACCTTATCGTCCCATCCTTCTTCGGAACCAGCACCACCTGATTGCACCACTCACTCTTAGATTGTGTCATGTTCGACCAGATTCATGCACCCCTGGATATTCTTGAAATATGTTTGAGTGAAGTAGAGTTTGTACCTGAGACTACTGATCCTTTGACAGATGGCTCACATCAATCTCTGTGGACACAGGTAAGGGAGGATACTGGTCATCTGCCTCCTCCTCTTCCTTTACAGTCTGAATCAGGAACACCTAGCTCTTGGGACCGTTGTCATGTAAAATGTGCAGTAGCACAGGTCTCCAGTGGGGGAATGCATTGCCAATTGCACTAATGACCATGCGTTTCTCTGTCAATAGGTCCACAGGTTTCACTCCGTTTGAGCTGGAAAGGGTGAGGCAATTCTCAGGACCAGCAGCAGCAGGGCCCACTGATGACAACGTTCACAGGTTGCCTAAAGCATACTTTCATGATTTGCAAGTTTTTGTCTTCTGTTTCTCTAAGCAGGTGGGGGACAAGTCACCAGCCCGGACGGTTCCCCGGCATCATGGGTCCTGCTGAGAGTCATCAAGAGGAAGTGGCCCCAACCTAAGTGGACATAGCATGCAGTAAGACTAGGCGGAAAGGGGAACACCTAGTACCATTGGAGTCAGTGTGCGCCAGCGCCGGAGCCAGGGAGAACAGTGAGCGAAGGCAGGTCAGGATGTCCTAGGGAGAGACAGTTGCAGGATGGGACTGAATGCCACATTTGATCTTTGGAGACAAGAAGAACAGGCAGAAGGTTTAATGAGCCTTGGCCCTGGAGTAAATAAAGAGGGTCAGACTTAGAGAGAAGGGTCAGACAACTCAGGGACTGCTGCATGCTGAGTTTCATGACTTGTCTCTGGAATGTTCCACTGAATAAATGACCATTCATCAACATCTTAGTTTCTGAGTGTATTTATCTGGACCCTGAGACAGGAGCAGGATTTGAGCTCCAACAGTTGTCAACAAATGATGTGTATCATGTTTTGTGTGTTTATCTGGTAAAGTTGGATGAAAACATGTCAGATTTGCTTTTTTTTAAACATATGATCAATAATTTTATGAAGTATTACAGTTTATTGACTTCCATAAATGTTATATATCATGGATGTCCTGTCATGGAGTCCACTGTCAACGCGTGAGACCAATCACTACAGAAATGTTTCATTTTTCATAGGTCTGACATGTGTGCAAGTTTTTGTGAATATCCCACATGGTAACACACTCAGAAATCAAAACGGAGAGATACGTGCGGAATAATAATACTAAAAATAACAATAATAATAATTAAAGCTGCAAGCAGCGATGAACAGGTCCTCTCCTCCTCGCAGGTCGGGGGTGCTGGCAGACGCCAATCTTTGCAACAGTGCAGTTGTGCGACAGTCAGACACTGCAAAGCCAAAGATGGATTTTGCTGCAGCTATCTGTGTGTGTGTGTGTGTGTGCGCTTCTGTATGCATGTGACCCAACCTGCTCCTTCCTTAAAAAGCTTTCATATAGATGTATTTGAAAATCCTGTGTTTTCGTCAAATATAAAGGAGAGAGCAGGATGCCTTCTGTTCCTAGATCTAGATCAGTTTACCAGAACTAATCTGAACTAACGACAACGATCACTGTCACTAGAAGGAAAGGAAACATTGACTTTCACTCGGTAATATTATATGTTATGAATTATTCTTATTTCTCTTTTTTGAAGTTTACTTAACGATTTCAATGAATTTTGATATGTTTCCCCAAACCTGTACACAGCAATTTAGTTATGGTAACACCACTGAACAATAACAAATTTGGAGAGATTTGTAGTCTGGAATGCGCTTTTTTTTTAATGAGATTTCCAGAAAAGTCATCTATAACCACTCGAAAGAATTTAATTTCATTTTCTCTTTCTATATCAACACCTTCGATCTGTAACTTAACTAGATTGATTGATTTACAATTGCTCAATATCATGAACCTTTTTTTTTACTCACATTTAATGATAACTTATTTGTGTCAAACTACTGATTTATTTTTCTGAATTCTGACGTGATTAAGTCCAGGAGTTGCTGTAAATTATGACCAGAAGCAAAGATGCAAATAATACAAATTTCACTCGTTCAGATAGTTTACATATGTCATTTATATAGAGGATAGATAGTTTGGGTCCCAACACGGACCCCTGTGGGACACCACACCCAATATCCAAACATTCAGATGTATAATCTCCCAATGTCACAAATCGTTGCCTGTCTTTTAAATAACTGCTTAACCAATTCAACATTACTCCCCTAATCCTGAGCTGTTCCAATTCATTAATTAATATTTCATGATTAATTTTTATCAATTGCTTCTTTCAAATCAATGAATATACCAACTCCACATTTCTTATTTTCTGTGGAATTTGCGATTTCTTCGCTGTGATCAGTTAAAGCTAGTGATGTTGACCTATTTGTGCTGAATCCATATCGACTGACAGGAAGTCATTTGTTTTCATCATTTAAATCTATGAATTTGTCCAATCTGTCAATGAAGATATTTTCTAGAATTAGTAGATAAACAATTAATTTGCAGGAAACAGAAGGGAGCAGAAAAGGTGTGAATGTCAGAGAGTCTGGCCCAGAATCCGATGTAACCCCCCGCCGCCTCTCCTGGATTTTATATTTTTCTTCACACATGCAAAAAATGTCTTTCTACCAGAAATGTATCAGGGTGCAAGATATAAAGTTTTCAATGTTTCTGTAGGTAGAACACCATACCCCCCCCCTCCCCACACACACACACACACACACACACACTATTAATGTCTTTCTGAGCCAAGAAATATTCTAAAGATGAAAAATACACAAAAAGACCCGAGACAGTACCTTGAAAAATGGACCCATAGATCATTTCTACAAGCAGTAATAACTACTCATATTTGTGTTTCACATCAGTGGCCCACTGCCTTCAAAATAATATGAAATGTAGTGAAATCATGTCCTCTGTTTTGTCTTTAAAAGACATTTTCATTTGTTTGCTCATCTCACTTCTATCCTTATTTCATTTATTATTCTAGTATCTAAACTTTAAATTCTCAAGTGCAATATGTATTTAAAAATAATTGATACCTGGCGTCTGTGTATTAATTTGGTATTGCCACAAAAAATGTTGCAATACTATACTTTTGTACACCCCAAGCACTGACAATAATAATACCTTTTATTTATAAAGCACTTGTCAAGGTACCCAAAGACACTTTACAGTAAAGCCCATTAACAGCAAGTGAAAAAGTAAAGAAGCACATAACAGCAGGGGCATTTGATTTATTACAGGTGAAGGCTTGGATAATCTGGATGTGTCCAGGTCAGGTCAGATCCACATGTGTGTGTGTTCCAGAGGTCTGGGCCTGCGATGGGGAAAGGTGAAGTATCATTAGCCCGTCACTCGCAATGCACCTGCCTGCTTCTCACAGATGGCCGTTATTTGTTGTACACACATAATTATCCAAAAAATTTATTCACAGGGGTAACAAACAAGCAAGATGCTCTAACACATCAGTTTAAGTTTTACCAAAGATAAGACGTTTACATAGGCTACGTATTTTAGACATCTGCAGTCCATACATTAAAGGGTTAAAGAGAGGTTGGCAGGTCAGAAAGTATAATGACAAAACATTTCGCAGCATCATGGGTACACTGCTCATATCAAACCTGCTGTGTAAAAATTGAAAGGAACACCCAAAGAAAAAGTTGATAAGAGAAGCAAGGTGAGGTGTGCAGGTACTGACAGCTTTCTGTCTCGTCTGCTTAGAACCAGAAAAACACACTTTAAGGATCCTCATGTAGGTGTAGAGGATTAAAATAAGAAGACCAATGACTTCAAAAGAAGTGTAAGAGAGTCCATAAATGTTGTTCACTCTGGTGTCAGAGCAGGCCAGTTTGACAATGGCATAGTTATCACAGTAAACTGTGTTGATGATGTTCCCACACAGCTGTAAAGGAGCACTTAAAGATATTGTGACTCCAACTAAAACAATTGGGTATAACCATGTTAGAGCAACAAGCACGGCAACTTTGGTGGATGTCATCTGTGTGTGATATTGTAGAGGATAACAGATAGCAAGATATCTGTCATAAGACATGATGGCTAAGGTCCAAAATTCTCTAGCTGCATAAGTATATAAACAGAAAATCTGCAGGAAGCAGAAGGGAGCAGAAACAGTGTGAATGTCCGAGAGGATCTGAACCAGAAGGAATGGAAACAACCCTGTACTACCATACAGTTCATTTACAAACAGGCTGACCAGAAAAAGGTACATAGGTTCATGTAAGCTCCTGTTCACACAGATAACCACAACCAGCAGCACATTGGCACAGATAATTAAAACATAAAAACACATCATGATTACAAACAGTAAGTATTTAAAGAGCCCAATATTAAAGTATGCTCCCAAAATGAAATATGAAACCTGAGTAGAGTTTTTCATAATTAGAGTTTGGTTCCCAACACAACCTTTCAGCTTTGCACAGCATGAACAACGTTACACTTTGTAGATCTGCAGAGATCAAATTAGTTTAAATGTCAAATGTACTCTTATCATAGACTCACAGCATTAACACACACGCAGTATTCAGCCTGCAGACAGTAAAGACACAATAACACACTCTCCACACGTACCATCTACCTTATACAGAGTCAATATAATGTTAATGTTAGAAATGATAGATCACAGTTCAGTTAACACAGGATGAAAAGTTGATAATGTTACATTTTGTTCAAGATTCACAGAAATCAAACTAGTTTAGATGTTACATTACTGCTCATCCTGGACTCACAGCATTAACACACACGCCGTATTCAGTCTGCAGACAGTAAAGACATCAATTATCACAATAACACACTCCTAACTTACCCTCCGTCTGCGGTGTAGCTGCAGTCACGCTGTCACTGCTTTAAAACTGAGATGAAACTCAGCTTCTTTTAAAGTCTTCTAGTCAGAGGGGGGGGGGCACATCAGCAGTCTGGCCTCATCACCCCGGGACACATCTACCTGACCTCTCAACTTTTACTCTTGGAGTCCTAAAAAACATCATAGGTCAGTTAAACAAAAAGATAAACAAATGTAAATCAATAATTTTTTCCCATGACCTGTTATCCATCAATCCATCTTTATCCTCTTATCCGGTATCGGGTCACGGGGGGGACAGCTCCAGCAGGGGCCCCCAAACTTCCCTTTCCTGAGCCACATCAACCAGCTCCGACTGGGGGACCATGAGGCGTTCCCAGCTCAGGTTAGAGATAAAATCTCTCCACCTAGTCCTGGATCTTCCCCGAGTTCTCCTGGGGAGGCGCCCAAGAGGCATCCTTGCCAGATGCCTGGCTCCATTTAATGCAAAGCCTCCTCTTGGATGACTTGAGGGAGCTCCATCTCCCCTCCACCCGTCTCACCACCGTGGGGGGGGGGGGGGGGGGGGG
>NC_048409.1:30092894-30099554 GCF_013103735.1 Etheostoma cragini
CCCCCCCCCCCCCCCTCACACACACACACACACACATATATCCTCTATTACAGTTTGGTCCACGTTTCTCAGACTCACATTTGTCAAATCTTTCAAATTATCTGAGTTTTGCATAATTACAGTTTCTAAAACAGTCTCCCGTCTCTTTGGTTTGGCTCATCCAGGCCGGCCAAACTTTAATGGGAACCTAAATTAATATTTGATATCTGTAATTTCCCACATTTTGGGACAAATAAAGGTTTTCTTGTCTTATGTTATATGCAGGCCGGATCAAAATCTGAGAGGGACAAGGTTTGGCCCTCGGTCCTCGAGTTTGACACATCTGCTCTAATACTTCTATGAATTCCAAACCAATTTTTAAATTTGTTCCACCAGCCGTGGATCCAGCTGAGAGGTTCTGTGAGAAAGGGGTCGACGAGTGGTGTGGACCAGCCCCTGGTGGTCTGGCCCAACACAGTCTGCACACTTCTTTTACAGTTTTCAGGGTTGGTTCGGAATGAAAAGCTGAAGGATTTAACAGGGGGAGGGGGGTGAGTTCAGTTAATATTTGCAGGGTTCAACCCAACAGTGACCTCTGATTCTACACTTAAATATAAATATTACACTTCAAATAAACCAGTAAAAGTCATGTATTTTTTAAATGAGTCTGTCCATCCTGAGGTTGTGACAGAGCGGTCTGATGGGAGGCCATTCCCCCCAGTCTCTGTGTTGTGATGGGAGGTCATTACCCACCCCCCCCCCCCCAGTCTCTGAGGAGCGTGCTGATTGGTCCCCCTGGCCAGCAGCTCTGACTGTAATTATCTTCAGAGGGAAGGAGTGGAGACTGTGGCGAAGGTGAAGAGACCTCAGGGACCAGAGGTGTTGACAGGCTGGAATGACCTTTGACCTCAGGGACTTCATCAGTGAGCTGCAGTGATGTAACATCTCCTAACACCTGGAGAGGTTGCATCACTCACACATCAACTCAACTTACTTTGTCAAGTAGCATCGCCTCAACTTTAAAGCTCCATGTTAGAAACTCTGTCTGGGAACAAATGGCCGTAGATTTAAAACAAGAAATCTTGTTATTATTCAAATAGTCTCTCGTATTAAATGAATCGCCAACTATTAAGTCATTTTTTATGGAAAATAAGGTCTGGAGTCCCTGTTAGATGAGTTGTGTTGAGTGAGTTTCTTCCCTCCTCTGTGACGGTAAACTGAAAAATGTCAAAACAAAAAGTCTCGGGCTTTTGGGCCTAAACAATATTTTTCACTTTATATGACTTTATAGACCTCTGTTCTGTCCCGTGTTGTAAGATGAACCAGATCTAGAGGAACAGCAACGTTTCTCCACCAGGTGGTGCTGTGTTTATGCATTTTGGAGTATTTCATAAAATCATCGTAACTATCCTCAGTTTCCACCTCTGGGTTTTGGGTCCACCATTCACCAACCGTCCGGAACACTTAAAGGACAGCTGAAGACATTAAAGGTGGGGGGGGGGGGGAAGACATGCAGCAAAGGGTTGCAGGTCGGAGTCGAACCCTCGGCCGCTGCACCGAGTAGTAAACCTCGATAGTGCTTCCAGATGTTAGGCTGCCACTGCAGCTGCTGATGGGGAGAAGGTGCCGCTTGCTGGACATGACTCTGGCCCAATGTGGCACGGCAACACGAGGTCCTTAAAACAGGACAGATGTTTTTCTTCAGTCCGAGCCCCACGGTGGACGTGTTGACGTAGCAAAGCTTCTAAAATCCGTTTAGATAAGGAGATCAGAGCATATCCGGCTTTTCTTTGCCCCCTTTTGATCAGCGACCTATTACCTCCTCAGAGGAGATAAACCATATCCCACCCTGACTGCACACACTTTATGGTTCCCCGTGTCCCCTCCTGAGTGGTGTTTGGGGTCCAGTATCACCCTGGTGCCGACTGAAATTCCTTCTCCATGGCTTCTCTGGACTTCTCCCATACCTGCTGCTTTACCTCTTTAACGGCAGAGGCTGCAGCCCTTTGGGCCCATCGGTACCTTGCGGCTTCCTCCAGAAGGACTCTCCATTGTTGTGGGGTGCCGCAGGGCTCTGTGTTAGTTCCGATTTCATTTGCGTTGTATATGCTTCCCCTAGGCTACATAATTAGGCCATTTGTAAATCTCTGTTATAATTTCTATGCTGATGACATCCAGCTGTGTGTTTCTTTTAATCCGGAAGAGACTAACAAAGTGTCAGTGCTGCTCCAAGGGTTTTCTTCCATCAGGGACTGGGTGGCGAACTATTTCTTGCAGCTTAATGAAGATAAGACCGAATCCTTATTGTTGCTCCAGATGCTACAGCCTCTAAGGTTGTTCAGGTTCTGGGGTCCCTTTCTTCAGTGGTACAGTCCAAACTCTAAAATCTTGGTGTTATATTTGATCAGAATGTTTTTTAACCAACGTATAAAATCACTAAACCGCACGTTTCTTTCAGCTGAGAATCATTGGTAAACTTAGAGTTACTGCTGAGATCCGTCCAGAAATGCTCAAAGCTCTGGGTGTGGAGGGGCTGTCTTGGTTGAAACGCTGCTTCAATATTAAGTGGAAGTCTGGGACAGTGCCTAAGGAGTTGCAGACCGGGGTGGTGGTTCCCCTCTTCAAAAACGGGGACCAGAGGGTTTGTGCCAACAACAGGGGTATCATACTTCTCAGCCTCCCTGGTAAAGTCTACTCCAAGGTGCTAGAGAGGAGGGTTCGGCCGATAGTCAAACCTCGGATTGAAGAGGAACAAAGCGGATTCCGTCCTGGCCGTGGAACAACGGATCAGATCTTTACGCTCGCAAGGATCCTGGAGGGAGCCTGGGAGTATGCCCAACCAGTCTACATGTGTTTTGTGGAACTGGAGTAGGCGGATGACCGATGAAACCGATGGACTGCTTTCTTCAGGTAGGGAGTGAGTCCATACCCCAAATGAAGGAATTTAAGTACCTTGGGGTCTTGTTCGCGAGTGAGGGGACAATGGAGAGATTGGTCGGAGAATCGGAGCAGCGGGTGCGGTATTACATTCTGTTTATCGCACCGGTGTGACAATAAGGGAGCTGAGCCAGAAGTTTCTGTGTTTCTGATCATTATGTGTATTTATGTTTTAAATATCTGTGCCAATGTGTTGCTGATTGTGGTTATCTGTGTGAACAGGAGCTTACATGAACCTATGTACCTTTTTCTGGTCAGCCTGTTTGTAAATGAACTGTATGGTAGTACAGGGTTGTTTCCATTCCTTCTGGTTCAGATCCTTTCTCCTCCTCCCCAGATATCTTGCTATCTGTTTTCCTCTGCAGTATCACACTCGTATGACATCCTCCAAAGTTGCCGTGGTTATTGCTCTAACATGGTTGTTCCCATTGACTGAAGTTGTTGTCACAGTATTACTGAGTTCCTCTCTGCAGCTGTGTGGGAACGTCATTAACAAAGTCTACTGTGATAACTACTCTGTAGTCAAACTGGCCTGCTCTGAGGCCACGGTCAACAACATTCATGGACTCATAACCATTTGTCTTGTAATCTTTGCTCCTCTGATTTTAATCCTCTACACCTACATGAGGATCCTTAAAGTGTGTTTTTCTGGTTCTAAGCAGACGAGACAGAAAGCTGTCAGTACCTGCACACCTCACCTCGCTTCCACAATCAACTTCTTCCTCGGTTCGTTCTTTGAAATCATTCAGAGCAGGTTTGATATGAACAGTGATCCCGTGATGTTACATATTTTTTTGTCATTATACTTTCTGCTCTGCCAACCGCTCTTTAACCCTTTAATATATGGACTGCAAATGTCTAAAATACGAAGCTTGTGTAAAAGTCTTATATTTGGTAAAATGTAGACAAATGTTTAAGAGTGAACTGCTGGTTGCAGCCCCTGTGAATGAAATGTGCTTGGTTTGGTTTTCAATTAAAAAAGAAAATGTCACATCATCTTTGACCTTTAATGTTGCCATATCTGTGTCTGAAGCATTAACACATAACCAAAACAGCGAGAGCGAGATTGACTTCCATAAATGTTTTATATCATACATACATCATACATCAGACACTGAGGACCTTCCTAAACACAATGTGATGTTTTTTATTAAAATAAAATGCTGTTGTACATAATGTTGGACCATTATTATAACCACATATAATACCTTGGAAATGATAGAGCAGAAAATAAAAACCTAAAGCTTAAAGAGAAAACTTCCTCTGGGGACCAACTCCAATCATCAGATGGGAGAGAAGTCTTTGTTTTGATTTTCCATTCTTCGGCCTAGGTTATGCTCAAAAGGCGGGGGTGCTGTGCCTGAGCCGTATGATGGAAGGAAACCTACATTTTTAGGAAAAGTACGTAGAAACTAGAACCAACGGGCGCCTGAGAGACGTTGGCAGGTGTTACCAGACTTACTAGCTGTTTAATTTTTACGTCATTGTAGCCACATTATTGGTGATTATATATCAAAACTGTCGTATTCATATTTTGTGAAAGCGCCATTAGTCAACCCTACAAAATTGCCAAAATATCGAGATTGATGTATTTGGTCATTTTGGTCGTGATGTTTGATTTCCTCCACATCGCCCAGCTCTTGTTCACATAAAGAGCAGATGGAGGGAGTCAGGACTCAGCTGCTGTGTGAGAGGACAGGTGAAAAGTCAGATCTCGGACAGCAGCAGGGTTATTTATCAAGAAGTTCAAGTCACACTAGGATTTAGGATCTGGGCGCCATGCTGAGGACACCAATCCTCCAACACTGGCCTCAGGAAACAGCTGATTCCTCTGCTAAATGCTCATTTTTTCTGTTAGTTAATGACAGAAAACATTGATGAGCTCCAGAGCGATGGCCGGTCTCTTCCTCTGACCCCCGGACGTGAGACATACTGCATCGTTAGGAATCATTTGGGGACGTTGAGAGACGTAGCGCATCGTTAGGAATCATTTGGGGACGTTGAGAGACGTAGCGCATCGTTAGGAATCATTTGGGGACGTTGAGAGACGTAGCGCATCGTTAGGAGACATTAGGAGTCAGGGGGGCTACCAATCCACACTCCGTACTCCGGGCCGTACGGGGGGTCTTGAACCAGCTTACACAGGGACTTAACATTTTTTGATTATTTTTAAGTAATGAAGGAGGAAATAAAGTCTCTATTCACAAGATAATTAAACTTAACTTTATTGATTAAAAGTCTGAGAGACACCTCATAGATTAAAGACTAAGAGTGGTTCCACAGAGCTGCCCCCCCCCCCCCCCCCCCCCCCCCCCCCCCCCCCCCCCCCAAAGATCGGTTGGTTTTGAGCAGATATGAACACAGCAATCGGATGCAATCTAGTCCCCTTAGATACCATACAGACCTCTCAGCGCTGCCCATGAGCACAGGAACCGGCTTAATGAGACTAAAGACAGGAATACTAAAATCATCTTTTGGAAATTTATATTAACGCCTCAATTACTGTAAGTATTGGTTTTGCTTCGGGGTCCCCGGGTCCGTTTTCACTTCATGTCTCGGGGACCCTTGTTTATTTTATGCAATTATATGTATGTTCCACTATCCCGCCTCGTCCATCAGGTCTCTGGGACTCTGGAGGATGAGATGAGGTAAGCAGGGTACGCAATACAGTGCAGGATGGGTCTCGGGACCACCGAGGCCGAGACCACGGTGCAGGACGGGTCTCGGGACCACGGAGGCCAAGACCACGGTGCAGGAGGGGTCTCGGGACCACGTAAGCCGAGGCCAGGGTGCAGGAGGGGTCTCGGGACATAGCTGAGAAACACGATTGCATACAGGAGTGTCTCTGGGACCTGAAGGACAACATACTGAACCAGTCCACTGTCCGTCCCCCTCTCCTCACCGCAAATCCTCACGCGTGTCTCGATACTCGCGCAATTGCATAAAATCACGACGTGGCGGGCAGAACGTGGACACAAGGGACAAAGGAGACAATCAGAAACAAATCAAAAACACATATGAAAACCCCCTGGATGAACCTAAATGTCCTTAACGGCAAACTGAGTTGGTCCAGTGTCCGTCCCACCTGCTGTGGCACAGTTCAGGACTCAGGAAACCAGCTCCTGTCCCCGCAGGACCTGACATGTCCTTACTTTGTCTTCTAATGACACTCAGAGACCTTTACATCAGATCTACTTCTCGTCTTTGTGTCATTTCTTTATTCCGTGTTCACATGTAGATAACTCAGCTACACGCTAACTTAGGCCTAAAGGTTTTGGGCCTAAACGCCGGACGCTGGTCCTCATAGTCCTCCAGGCCCTGGTCTACCTCTCAGCGCTGATTTTGTACCGGAGGACAAAGTAAGCGATGAGCCTGAGGGAGAAGAAGAAGATGGCCAGGACAATGAAGTCCAGATAGAGTTTGGCGTCCAGCATGTCCAGCTCCTTCAGGATGGCCTCAGACTTCTGGAAGTGGCAGGTGTCCTGATCATTGCAGTGCAGATCCTCTCGGTCCAGACTGTAGATCGCCAGGATGACGCCCTCAAAGCCGTACCTGGCACACAACACACACGGATCCTTTATTTACATCACAAGTTTTTAACCCTTGTGTGCTCCTCCGGGTCAAAAAGGGACACAAATTTGACATTTTCGTCCCTTTTTTGATATAAGGGACCACTTAGGTCTATATAAAGAGACTTCAGATACAGTATTAGGGACCACTAAGGTCTATATAAAGAGACTTCAG
>NC_048409.1:30099654-30103205 GCF_013103735.1 Etheostoma cragini
TCTCCCCCCTTTCTGTCAAACATTAACGGCAGAAAATCCCAAAAAATAAAAACGGACTCAAACGTGTTGATCAAAGACCAAAGTAGGAATCTGTGCTGATGTATCACCTGTCCAGGACTCACAGGACTCAGGTGTGCTCAGGTGTGTTCAGGTGTCAGGTTCATGTGAAACCAGCCGGAGAATAAGACCTGGGACCTGAGGTGAAACCCGAGCCGAGGGCCCCGCGGCGGACAAAGCGGGGCGGCCCTCGGAGCGCCTGGGAACCGGCAGACTGATTGTGTCTCCTCCGTCTCAGGTTACAAGACTCTGCTGAGAGGGATCTCTGGGAGGTTCAGCAGCGGGGAGCTGGTGGCCATCATGGGGCCCTCGGGGGCCGGGAAGTCCACCCTCATGAACATCCTGGCCGGGTACAGGTGGGTCCAGGTACATGTGGGTCAGGGGACGGGAGGGTCTGGTGGGTTAGGGTACTGGAGGGCCCGGGTACAGGTGGGTCCAAGTACAGGTGGGTCCAGGTACATATGGGTCAGGGGACAGGTGGGTCTGGTGGGTCCGGGTACAGGTTGGTCAGGGTGCAGGTATTATATATTATATATTGTATAATATATAATATATAATATATATGAATTATATCATATATTATATATTATATATTATATATAACATATAATATATAATATATAATATATAATGTATAATATATAATATATATGAATTATATCATATATCATATATGAATTATATCATATATCATATATTATATATTATATATAACATATAATATATAATATATAACATATAATATATGTGTTGGTCAGTTTGTTCCCTTTTGCAGCGATAACATTGAAGTGATATGAACAAACTGTGTGTGTATATATATATGCGTGTGTGTGCGCGTGTGTGTGTATATGTGTGTGTGTGTATATATCTGTGTATGTGTATGTGTGTGTGTGTACATATATCTGTGTGTGTGTGTGTGTTTGTGTTTTTGTGTGCATATATCTGTGTGTTTGTGTGTGTGTGTGTGTGTGTGTGTGTATATGTGTGTGTATATATCTGTGTGTGTTTGTGTTTGTGTGTGTGTATATATCTGTGTGTGTGCGTGTGTGTGTGTGTGTGTGTGTGTGTGTGTATATGTGTGTGTATATATCTGTGTGTGTTTGTGTTTGTGTGTGTATATGTGTGTGTATATATCTGTGTGTATGTGCGTGTGTGTTTCTGTAACAAAGATGAAACAGTTGTTGATAAGTTTCCTTTGGGATAAAATTTATAAATAAAAAACATATTTCAGAATGTTGTTTTGTTAAAAAGTAAAATAACATCGTACGGTGAAGATATTATCGGGAGGCGTGGTTGGAAGGAGGGCCAAAACCACGTGGGCCAAAGTCTATCCTGAACCTGAACTGACATGAGGGCGGGATCAAAATCTGCGTGGGGCCGGGTTCGGCCCGCGGGCCTCGAGTTGGACGCCTCTGCTCTACAGCTGGGCCAGATTTAAAAAACCAGGACATGTAGACGGGCTGTCCCAGAGGACGGACGGGAGACATCTGATCTGGCAGAAAACTCACTGGTGCTCTAGAACAAGTCCTAAAAAGATGACCTGGGTTATGAGATGGGAAGGATCTGATTCATGTGGTCCTGGGACCCCCATGTGAGGAGCTAGAGCACCCTCCAGTGGCCGAGAGGAGAACTGAACTCAACTTTAACTAAAGACTCACATTCAATATCCTTTAAAACTACTTATTTTATTCTATTTCAGAGTATTTTAGTTACATTTAGTGTTTTTGTGTTGAGTATTCTTTGACTTTAGATGTGTATACATAGTGTAAAACATATGTGTGTATAAATATATACAAATACTGTATATGTGTGTCTGCAGAGAGACGGGGATGAAGGGGGAGGTCCTGATCAACAGCCAGCCCAGAGACCTGCGCTCCTTCCGGAAGGTTTCCTGTTACATCATGCAGGACGACATGCTGCTGCCCCACCTCAATGTACAGGAAGCCATGATGGTACAGGAAGTAGTCTGATCCTCTACTGCTGCAATACCCCTACTCTAAGGACTTCCTATGTCTCCCAACGACTCCCTACGTCTCCCAACGACTCCCTACGACTCCAAACAACTCCCTACGTCTCCCAACAACTCCCTACGTCTCCCAACAACTCCCTACGTCGTCTCCCAACGACTCCCTATGTCTCCCAACGACTCCCTATGTCTCCCAACGACTCCCTACGTCTCCCAACAACTCCCTACGTCTCCCAACGACTCCCCATGTCTCCCAACGACTCCCTACGACTCCCAACAACTCCCTACGTCTCCCAACAACTCCCTATGTCTTCCAACAGCCCCCTATGACTCCATCAACTCCCAGTGGCCCCCTATGACTCTCAGCGTCTCCCTACGACTCCCAACGACTGCCAACGGCCCCCTATGTCTCCCAACATCTCTAAATGACTCCCTACGGCTCCCAATGCCTCCCAACAACTCTTAACGCCCCCCCTATGTCTCTCGACGGCCCCCAACGATTGTACTCATGAATCTTGTCTCTGCAGGTTTCAGCCAACCTGAAGCTGCAGGAGAAGCCGGAGGCTCGCCGAGAGATGGTGAGTTCTGACCCCGACTACTTCCAGCTCCTATATAGGGGTGTCAGAGGTGTAAGAAGACTGTGTGTGTGTTCAGGTGCGGGAGATCCTGATGGCTCTGGGTTTACTGGACTGTGCTAAGACCAGGACCTCTCACCTGTCGGGGGGTCAGAGGAAGAGACTGGCCATCGCTCTGGAGCTTGTCAATAATCCTCCCGTCATGTTCTTCGATGAGCCCACCAGGTCAGCACCAGATGATAGTCTCGTCCTCTTCTGGTCTTCTGGAGGTTTTTCTTACATTTTTTGAGGCTTTTGTCACTTAATAGGCATTTCTTGTCTTTATTTTATTTTTTTATATTGCAAATACTTTATATTGCACATTCTTTTACACATGCCCACACACACGCAAACTTTATCAGTTTGACATGTGTCTCTGTGTGTGTGTGTGGGACTTGACCCTTCCACCAACTTCACTAGTCCTGGAACCAAAACGCACTTCTAACGATGTCCATGTCTCCCTGTGTCCCTGTCTCACTGTGTCCCTGTCTCCCCGTCTCCCTGTGTCCCTGTCTCCCTGTGTTCCTGTCTCCCTGTGTTCCTGTGTCCCTGTGTCCCTGTCTCCCTGTCTCCCTGTGTCCCTGTGTCCCTGTGTTCCTGTGTCCCTGTGTCCCTGTCTCACTGTGTCCCTGTCTCACTCTGTCCCTGTCTCCCTGTGTCCCTGTCATACTGTGTCCCTGGGTTCCTGTCACCCTGTGTTCCTGTCTCCTGTGTCCCAGCGGCCTGGACAGCTCGTCCTGTTTCCAGGTGGTGTCTCTGCTGAAGGCTCTGGCTCAGGGAGGACGCACCGTCATCTGCACCATCCACCAGCCCAGCGCCAAGCTGTTTGAGCTGTTTGACAAGGTCCTCACACACTCACACACACACACACACACACTCACACACACTCACACACACACACACTCACACACTCA
>NC_048409.1:30103305-30105075 GCF_013103735.1 Etheostoma cragini
CACACACCACAACACACACACACACACACACCCACCCAACAACACACACACACACACACACACACACACAACACCACCACCCAACAACACACACACACACACACACACAACAACACACACACACAACCAGCCACACACCCCAATCAGCACCCCCATCATGATGAAGTACGTGCTGCTCGGTTAGGGAACGACAACAATAACACAACAACACACGCAACACAACACCAACCAACAACAACAATAATAACACACACACAACAAAACCACGCACACAACGGCTCTGAGACAGAAAGTTACACAACTTAATACGTTTTTTAGCGTTTCTGTCGTGTATTTTTGGTTGTACATTTGTGTCGGGTATTTTGTGTTGTATATTTTTGTCATGCAGTATTTTTTGTCTTATATTTTCGTAGTGTACTTTTGTCGGGTATTTTTTGTTGTATATTTGTTGTATATTTTTTGTTGTATATTTTCGTCGTGTATTTTCGCCGTGTATTTTCGTCGAATATTTTTGTCTGATACATTTTTGTTGTGTATTTTCTGTCGGGTATTTTCGTCGTATATTTTCGTTGGGTATTATTTGTTGTATATTTTTGTTGTGTATTTTTTGTTGTATATTTTAGTCGTGTATTTTTGTCGTATATTTTTGTTGGGTATTATTTGTTGTATATTTTAGTCGTGTATTTTCGTCGTGTATTTTTTTCGTGTATTTTTTGTTGTATATTTTTGTCGTGTATTTTCGTCGTGTATTTTTTTCGTGTATTTTTTGTTGTATATTTTTGTCGTGTATTTTCGTCGTGTAATTGATGTGTATTTTTGTTGTGTATTTTCGTTGTGTATATTTTCTTCGTGTATTTATGGTTGTGTATTTTCTTCGTGTATTTATGGTTGTGTATTTTCTTCGTGTATTTATGGTTGTGTATTTTCTTCGTGTATTTTCGTTGTGTATTTTCGTCGTTTATTATTGTCGTGTATTTATGGTTGTGTATTTTCTTCGTGTATTTATGGTTGTGTATTATCGTCGTGTATTTTCGTTGTGTATTTTTGTCGTGTATTTATGGTTGTGTATTTTTTTCGTGTATTTTCGTTTTGTATTTATGGTTGTGTATTTTCGTCGTGTATTTTCGTCGTGTATTTATGGTTGTGTATTTTCGTCGTGTATTTTCGTCGTGTATTTTCGTCGTGTGTTTTCGTCGTGTGTTTTCGTCGTGTATTTATGGTTGTGTATTTTCGTCGTGTATTTTCGTCGTGTGTTTTCGTCGTGTATTTATGGTTGTGTATTTTCGTCGTGTATTTTCGTCGTGTGTTTTCGTCGTGTATTTTCGTCGTGTATTTTCGTCGTGTATTTTCGTCGTGTATTTATGGTTGTGTATTTTCGTCGTGTGTTTTCGTCGTGTATTTTCGTCGTGTGTTTTCGTCGTGTATCCAACGTAACGAAGGATATGAGACGACGCAGCAGGCGAGCACGGGTCTGGACTCGGGGAAGGGGTGCAGGAAGTCCCAGACCAGGGCCAGCATGGCGAACAGACAGGACACGGTGCAGATCAGCAGGCGCCCGTCCACCAGCCCGAAGTTCTCCACGTAACCGTACTTCTCCAGCAGCACCTGAAGGGGACACACACACACACACAGTTATACACACACACAGTTACACACACACACAAACACACACACACACACACACACACAGATAGTTCTACACACACACAGTTACACACACACACACACAGTTATACACACACACAGTTATACACACACACAGTTATACAC
>NC_048409.1:30105175-30106522 GCF_013103735.1 Etheostoma cragini
CACACACACAGACACACACACACACACACACACACAGACACACACACACAGACACACACACACACAGACACACACACACACACACACAGACACACAGACACGCACACAAAGACGCACATACAAAGACGCATAGAGACACACACGGAGACACACACATAGAGACACGCACAGAGACACACGCACACACAGAGACTCACAAACACACGCATACAAACACACGCAGAGAGAAGCACACAATCACCCACAGAGACACATGCACACACAAACACACGCACAGAGACACAGACACACACACAAAGACGCATAGAGACACACACAGAGACACACACGCACACAAAGACGCATAGAGACACACACAGACACACACACGCATACAAACACACAGAGAGACACGCACACACAAACACACACACGCACAGAGACACGCAAACATACAGACACACACAGTGACCTTCTCTAACAAACACACACACATAGAGAATATTGTCGTACAAATCATCAGAAATTGAAGGCGTCAGCTTTATTAAAAATGTGTCAAAACATCAACAAAAGCTACGAAAACTATGAAAAATTGTGAAAAAATATCATAAAACACTCGTTCTAATATAGATCTACATGTCCTAATATAGGAGACAGAGATACATAGGACGGGAATGTTGAATGAATATGTTGTTTATGTTTATATTAATATTCATTAAAAGTTAGACCAGAGATCACAGAGGTGAATATAACATGAAAATATCACCACAATCCACCAATAACCGACTACTAACCTTAATATTATGGATTATATGATTAAACTGAGAGAGTACGCCTTATATTTTACATTAAAATGTATTATTATTATCATTATATCATAAAATATGATGGTTGATACTTCCATTGTTTACATTTCGTGAGCGGAGAAAAAGAGCGCGCCTCGGGCACGGCGACGCAGTTAGTACGTCGTCGGTTGTTTGAATCTCCATGAGAGCCAATCAGATGCGTCCAGGTCACCGGAAGTGTATTCGTAGCGGAAGAGAAGATGGCTGCCGCAAGGAACGGAAAGAGTGGACTTCTGGAGAAAGTGAGCTTTCAGGTTTTATTGTTTCCAGTCCGCTGTGAAGAAAAGATGAGCTTGTTGTTTTCTTATGGATGTTGATCCGTCGGAGCGGAGACTTTAGCCCTCTGAGCCGGCGGGCTGCGGCGCCGCGGTTAGCCAGCTAGGCTAACATTAGCATGCTACGGTACATGTATTTTAGCTAGCTAAGCTAACATCAGCAGGCTACGGTACATGTATTTTAGCTAGCTAAGCTAACATCAGCAGGCTGAAGTACATGTATTTTAGGTAGCTAAGCTAACATCAGC
>NC_048409.1:30106622-30108894 GCF_013103735.1 Etheostoma cragini
TGTTGTCGTTCCCTAACCTAACCACCACGTACTTCATCATGATGGGGGTGCTGATTCGGGTGTGTGTGTGTGTGTGTGGCTGGCTGTGTGTTGTTGGGTGTTGTGTGTGTGTGTTGTTGGGTGGTGGTGTTGTTGTGCGTGTGTTGTGTTGTTGTTGTTGTCCTTCCCTAACCTAACCACCACGTACTTCATCATGATGGGGGTCCTGACCCTGTACACGTCGTACCAGGAGAAGAACATCTTCCTGGTCTCTCTGCAGAAAGACCCGGCCGGCATGGACCCGGACAACACCTGGCAGCTCTCCTCCTCGCTCAAACGGTCCTTACCCAGCATGCACTCTGATCCCCCACACACACGCACACACACACAGACACACACACACACACACACACACACACACAGTGGAAGTACAGCTTTGATAACGTGTGTGTTGCATACCTCCCGTTGTCCCCAGGTTTGACGACCAGTACACGCTGAGGGTGTCCTTCATCGACGGGAAGACGAGGGCCTGCCGGGAGGCGGAGTCCACGCGCTCCGTGGCGGCGTTCTTCGACGCCGGCGGCACGCTCGCCATGGACCAGTTCGAGAGGTGCGTCTCCAACCTGCACGACACGCTGGCCTCGGACAGGAAGACCAAGTAACCACGACGACACGCTGGCCTCGGACAGGGAGACCCAGGACCGTGACCCGGGTCTCAGGTGGTTCTGCTCTCCTTTCAGAATAAAAGCGCGGAGAGAAACTCCGTCACTGCAAATTAGGACGACACGCAGGAAATCCAACATCACGATGTTTAGGCCAAAGTCCTCGATTTAAAGAATACTCGTCAGGGATGTGATGACCGAGAATACTCTGCAAAAAACACTGTAACAACAAGAAAACCCCCGAAATCTGAGAGGAAAGGTCTAACCCATCGCCGCGGTGACGGAGTCTCTCTCTGACGTCATCCACAGGAAATGGAACCAAATTTATTTTAATTTCAGTGATTTTGTTGCTGTTTTTTTTAGTTTTTTTGTCTTAAAAAAAAAAAATTCTTCTGATTTTTCTTTTTATTAATTTTTTTTTGTCAGTTTTTTTGTCAGTTTTTTTAAAATGTCTTTTTTCCAGAATAATTTCTGCTGAGCGATATCAATCTTCATCACGTCAATGTCGGAGCTAGTAACCATAACAACGCACCTGTTGCGACCGCTTTGATTTTCTGTTTTTATGTTTAAAACTTTTTTTTAAATAAGTTTTCCACCAATCACAGCGCAGTATCCCTGGTGGGGGCGGGGCCTAACCCTACTCTAACCCGGCCGCCGTGGGGGTGGAAAACAAGAAGAAAAATGCAGATTTTCAACTCTTTGAGCTTAATTTTTTATTCTGGTGACCGATTAGCACCATTATGCTATGCTAACGATTGCTACGCTATGCTAACGATGCTAACCAGTGACGTGTTGACGCCTTACGACAGGAAGTGGACTGAAACTTTGATTTTGAATGTTTTCTTGTTGTTGTACACATCTGTGAGCGTATTAAAGATGGCGACTGTTACCAAAACAATTCCTGACTCTGTTTATTCCCCCCTCCCCCCGTTTCACCTTGGTACGATCCAAAATGGCCGATTTCTCGTGAGCTTTTGTAAAGAATTGCGATCAAAGTTGTGATTGTTTTTATTGCAGTGAAGTCGCACCAGACTCAAATTTACAAAGAAGTTGAGGCTTTTTTTTTGTATATTAGATACAAAATAAAAAGGAAACTTATTTTGGTGAGAATTAAAATGCCTCTGGGCTGAGTGTTGCTACGGTAACCATCCCAAAAGGGCTGCAGGAGATGGTCTGACATGAACACGGCTGTCAGCGGCTTGTTGATCTCAACTGTGTGTGTGTGTGTGTGTGTGTGTGTCTGAGAGTTAAAGTACTAGTACTACACACTAATACTTCACTGTGTAGACTCTGCATTTAAAGTAGTAATACTACACTCTTTCCTTTATGTGTGTGTGTGTGTGTGTAAAGTAACTAAGTATGTTTTTTCTTTAAAATATTAAAAGTTAATATAAAATCTAAATCCTGTGGTCCTGAACCTGCAGGAACCCCCGTTCACCCAGCAGGGGGCGCTGTTACACTGACGGTCAGTGACTTCATTCACTAAATGCTATAACTTTTTTTTTTTGCCGCTGAGATTGCGGCTCAGATTATTATTCTAAGAGTCTGACAAAATTATGGGATGGATCCCTACAGAGATAGACCTTTAGTTAAAGAGGAAGATCCTTTTAGTTTAACATGAAACAGAAATC
>NC_048409.1:30108994-30110333 GCF_013103735.1 Etheostoma cragini
GAATAAAAGCTGACCTATGACTGTGATTTCAGAATAAAAGCTGACCTATGACTGTGATTTCAGAATAAAAGCTGACCTTCTTTGCGGCGTCATCCAGAGAGTTCTTCACCGCGGCTCCGTCCCATTTATCTATTTTCACCGGTTTCTCGTCAATTCTCCACTGAAACAAACATTAACACGTTCATCTCCATTATTACCGATAACTTCTCTTATTTATGACTAAACTCCTGTCAAAGTTTGTCATGTTTCTGTGTTTTTAATGTTCATTTTGAAGCAAAATATTGTGATTAGTTTTTAAAAGTGGAAGTAAATAATGTTTAGTATAGCAACTTATAGAAGAGTAATTGTCATAACACTAGATTAGTTCATAAAAGTATAATATGGGCTAGTATATAAGGGTCAGATGTAATAAGAAGACTGGATTTCAAATTCAATACTTAAATCTGTCTGAATTTCTTAGTTTTTTTTAGCGTCAAAACAAACTTTATCAAAAGTGGACAGAAACTAAAATTGATCTACCTAAATACTAAACTGTACTAAATAAACTCTTCATTCGTCCGTTTATATGTGGAGATATGCTGCTCTATACACGCTAAAAGTAGTGATTATTTACATGGAGTCTGGTGGAGATATGCTGCTCTATACACGCTAAAAGTAGTGATTATTTACATGGAGTCTGGTGGAGATATGCTGCTCTATACACGCTAAAAGTAGTGATTATTTACATGGAGTCTGGTGGAGATATGCTGCTCTATACACGCTAAAAGTAGTGATTATTTACATGGAGTCTGGTGGAGATATGCTGCTCTATACACGCTAAAAGTAGTGATTATTTACATGGAGTCTGGTGGAGATATGCTGCTCTATACACGCTAAAAGTAGTGATTATTTACATGGAGTCTGGTGGGTTTGGTGATGGTAGCATGGAGAAGTTTTAAGTTCAAAACCATAAACGAATAAATCAAACAACGCTTAAATACGGTGCTATGGTCCAAAATGTATGTTACACTAACTCTTTGTGGCTTTAAATTATAAGAGAATCTTAAATCGTGTGTTTTCTGACTGTAGTTTGGTGGAGCACGTTGAGCACCAGCTGGTTGCAACAGCTGGAACGATGACACTCACCAAGTCGCTGCAGGTTGAACACAGACTGACACTAACTCACCTTCACCTCTAAATCAATTCGGATTAACTTATATCTTAAAATATGTGTACTTTAGCCTGCTAACGTCAACCTAGCAGGTTAAAATACATGAACTTCAGCCTGCTGACGTTAGCTTAGCTAGCTAAAATACATGTACTTCAGCCTGCTGATGTTAGCTTAGCTAGCTAAAATACA
>NC_048409.1:30110433-30113609 GCF_013103735.1 Etheostoma cragini
CAGTTGGGGGGCACGGTGCTTCAATCAGGAGCACTGGCATCTCTCCAGCTACCCCCCTCTGTCCAATGGTCCAAACTGGGACTTGAACCAGCAACCCTCCGTGCAGTTAAAGGTGCAGTAGCGTATTTGCCAACCCTGCCCTCTTCCAGAAGCCCCGCCCCCCAGACTCACAGACAGATCACTATTGGCCGGCTGCATGAATGAGCCAACCAATGAAATCACAGCAAACCGACCGATGTTGACCCTGAAGTCTTGATCTGCTCAGAGCTCGTTAACCAGATTATCAGTTAATCTGGTCCTGGTCCTGGGTCACTCTCTCTGGCTGACAGTAACCTGCCCACAGGGAGACCAGCGCTGGAGGCAAGCCCAAGACTAGGTCAAGACCGAGGGCCCGGTGAGACCAGGGACAGTGAGACAGAGCACAGTAAGACCAGGAACCGGTGAGACCAGGACCTGGTGAGACATAGGACAGCAAGACCGAGGATGGTGAGACCGAGGACCCAGTGACGCATAGGACGACCCAGTGAGACCAAAGACAGGGAGACCGAGTACAAGCCGGTGAGACCGAGGACAGGGAGACGAGGACAACCCGGTGAGGCAGAGGACCCGGTGACGCAAATGATGCCCCGGTGAGACCAAAGACAGTAAGACAGAGGACCTGATGAGACCAAAGACAGTTAGACAGAGGACCTGATGAGACCAAAGACAGTTAGACAGAGGACCTGGTGAGACCAAAGACAACCCGGTGAAACAGAGGACCCGGTGAGATCAGGACCCAGTGAGACAGAGGATCCGGTGAGACCAAGGACACGGTGAGACTAAGGACCCAGTGAGACCAAGGCCATGGTGAGACTAAGGACCCAGTGAGAACAAGGACATGGTGAGACTAAGGACATGGTGAGACTAAGGACCCAGTGAGACCAAGGACATGGTGAGACTAAGGACCCAGTGAGACCAAGGACCGGGTGAGACTAAGGACCCAGTGAGACCAAGGACTCTGTAAGACAGAGGACGGTGAAACAGAGGACCAGGAGAGATCAGGACCTGGTGAGACCAAGTCAAGGACAAGTCCACATGCACAACAGTCAGTCCAAGTCCAGACGACATGGTACAGATCTGGAGGACACACCATTTTGTCATTATACCAGAACTTACATAAACTACATACTGGGGGGGGCGGCCCTACAACCATGACCCCCATAGAGAATATAACTAGAATCCATCAACCTACCCATCTATTTGGATGGATAGGAACAGGTGGAGGAAGAGGAAGATGGAGGAAGATGAAGATGAAGGACAGAAACAGGTGGAGAAGGACGAAGATAAGGACAGGAGCAGGTGGAGGAAGAGGAAGATGGAGGAAGAGGGTGATGAAGGATGAAAACAGGTGGAGGAGGAAGAAGATGGAGGATAGAAACAGGTGGAGGAAGAGGAAGATGGAGGATAGAAACAGGTGGAGGAAGAGGATGATGAAGGATGAAAACAGGTGGAGGAGGAAGAAGATGGAGATTTATTTGTATCACCCATTGGCTGACAGTCACCTCGGTGTCAGATTAGTGCCGATGAACTCTAGTTAACTCAGGAATACCCACAATGCATCTGGACACACCTTAAACTCAGCCGTGACTTATCAGGAGGAGGGGGGGGGGGGAGGGGGAGGAGCTTCCAGGTGAACAGGTGTGACTGACCCCTCACCCTATTCACACGGAAACGCTTATATGAGCAGAGACAAAAAGACAAAGAGACATCTGATGCTGCTCGGTAGCAGGGAATTATGGGATATGAGGTAGTGTTGTTGAATATAACACACACAAACACACACACGCACACACACAGACACATATACACAAACACAGACACCCACACACACATACCTACCTACACATACACATAAAGAAACACACACACACAAGTAGACACACAAACAGACAGCCCCACACACACCTACACACAGAGGTGAGCTAACCCTAGCCCTAGAAATGCTAACCCTAGCATAGCTAACCCTAGTACTACTAACCCTTACCCTAGCATAGCTAACCCTAACCCTAGCCCTACTAACCCTAACCCTAGCAATGCTAACCCTAACCCTAGCAATGCTAACCCTAACACTAGCCCTACTAACCCTAACCCTAGCAATGCTAACCCTAGCATAGCTAAACCTAACCCTAGCAATGCTAACCCTAACCCTAGCCCTACTAACCCTAACCCTAGCAATGCTAACCCTAGCCCTAGCAATGCTAACCCTAACTCTAGTAATGCTAACCCTAACCCTAGCATAGCTAACCCTAACCCTAACCATCGAGAGAACTTTCTCTAAACCTAACCCTAGGAATGCTAACCCTAGCAATGCTAACCCTAGCATAGCTAACCCTAACCCCAGCATAGCTAACCCTAACCGTAGTGTAACTAACCCTAGCATAACTAACCCTAACCCTAGCAAACCCTAACCCTAGCATTGCTAACCCTAACCCTAGTATAACTAACCCTAGCCCTAGCATGACTAACCCTAAACATAGAATGACTAACCCTAACCCTAGCATAACTAACCCTAACCCTAGCATAACTAACCCTAACCCTCGTATAACTAACCCTAACCCTAGCATAGCTAACCCTACCATCACTAACCCTAAACCTAGCATAGCTAACCCTAACCCTAGTATGACTAACCCTAACCCTAGCATGACTAACCCTAAACCTAGCATAACTAACCCTAAGCCTAGTATGACTAACCCTAACCCTAGTATGACTAACCCTAACCCTAGTATGACTAACCCTAACCCTAGCATGACTAACCCTAAACCTAGCATAACTAACCCTAACCATAGCATGACTAACCCTAAACCTAGCATAACTAACCCTAACCCCTAACCCTAACCCTAACCCCGGAGGCTAATGGGATCCGAACACACCTAACCCTCGTATAACTAACCCTAACCCTATCATAACTAACCCTAACCCTATTACACCTAACCCCCTAACCTAGTATAACTACCCCCAAACCTAGTATAACTAACCCTAACCCTATTATAACTAACCCTAACATAGCAAACCCTAACCCTAGCAATGCTAACCCTAAAATGCTAACCCTAACCCTAGCAATGGGTTAGGGTTAGCATTTTCTAATCTGAAGGTATTTATAAAAGAAGACCTGCTGAGATTAATAGATTACAGATAAT
>NC_048409.1:30113709-30115230 GCF_013103735.1 Etheostoma cragini
GTGTGCGCGTGTCCCTGGTTGTGTGTTCGTGTCCCTGGCTGTGCGTACGTGTCCCTGGTTGTGCGTACATGTCCCTGGTTGTGCGTGTCCCTGGTTGTGTGTGCGTGTCCCTGGTTGTGTGTGTGTGTCCCTGGTTGTGTGTGCGTGTCCCTGGTTGTGTGTGCGTGTCCCTGGTTGTGTGTGCGTGTCCCTGGTTGTGCGTGTCCCTGGTTGTGTACCTTTCCTCCTCCACCAGGGCCCCTCCCTGACGGAGTACGAGACGTCCCTGAACTCGATGTTGACGGCCGGTCTTCGGGGCAGCGAGGAGAACCTCTGGGCCTCCGTCAGGGGGGGGTCCGCCTTCTTCACGTGCCCCTGCAGCAACGGTGTTTGGGGGGCCCCCGCCGGCTGCTGACCCCCCCCCGGCCACTGGGCCCCCGCGTTTTCCACACACACACACACCGACCGGGGGTCCAACATGAGGTCCGGGGGCCCGTTGGTGTTCTGAGGGTTTAGACAAATGATCTGAGTTAGAACGTTAGCGCTAAACAAGCACACACACAGACACACACACTGGCACGGGCACGGACACACACACATGGAAACAAACAGACACACACAAGGACACACACACACTGACACGCACACAGACACAAGGACACACCCACTGGCACGGGCAGGGACACAAACGGACACACACACAAGTACAAGTAGATGTACACAAACACACACAAGGACACGCTAACGGACACACACAAAGAAACGCACACGGACAACACAGTTGAAGGAAACATGAGGACAACATGAAGACAACAGGAGGACAACATGAGGTTAACACGAGGACAACATGAAGACAACATGAGGACAACATGAGGACAACATGAAGACAACAGGAGGGCAACATGAGGACAACATGAGGACAACATGAGGACAACATGAAGACAACATGAGGACAACATGAGGACAACATGAAGACAACATGAGGACAACATGAAGATAACATGAGGACACCATGAGGACAACATGAGGACAACATGAAGACAACATGAGGACAACATGAGGACAACATGAAGACAACATGAAGACAACATGAGGACAACATGAAGACAACATGAGGACAACATGAAGACAACATGAGGACAACATGAGGACACCATGAGGACAACATGAGGACAACATGAAGACAACATGAGGACAAAATGGGGACAACATGAGGACAACATGAGGACAACATGAAGACAACAGGAGGACAACGTGAGGACAACATGAAGACAACAGGAGGACAACGTGAGTCTGTGTCTAACAGATGAAAGCATGTGATTCAGTCGGCTCAAAAAATGAAACGAGTCAAACTCATGAAAATTAAAAGTTGAAGAAATTTAAAAATGAAGTGGTTACCATGGTGACTGTGGTTAAGGTTCCTACTCACCATGATGATGGAGTTGGTGACGGTGGGGTTGTGGACGGACCAGGCGGCCATGAGACAGGCCATGTCAGGCCTAGAGACAGCAGCACTCTGCCCCCCCCACTAATCCCTCACAG
>NC_048409.1:30115252-30115433 GCF_013103735.1 Etheostoma cragini
CCCCCCCCCCCCCCCCCCCCTCCCCTCGTCAGCTGCCAGCTCAGGCTTAAAGGGTAACTGCAGGTCTTCAACCTGGACTCTATTCCCATGTTGTCTCAACTAATAATATGCTGCTCTATACACACTAAAAGTAGTGATTATTTACATGGAGTCTGGTGGAGATATGCTGCTCTATACACAC
>NC_048409.1:30115533-30120311 GCF_013103735.1 Etheostoma cragini
TGTCCCCATGGTGTCCCCATGTTGTCTCCATGTTGTCCCCATGTTGTCCCCATGTTGTCCCCATGTTGTCCCCATGTTGTCCCCATGTTGTCCTATATTCGTGTTCTTTCTAATTCCCCAGAATAACATTAATGATTCCAGAGGTTAGTTTTTACCCAACTGAAGATCATTTGATTTCCAAGTGGATGAAGCTTTGGAGATAAAGACACCGAAGGAGACAGAAGTACTAATACTACTAATACTACTAATACTACGAATACTGTGGTAACTTTACATCTGCAGCTGAACAAGTCTGGGCATGTCCCCCCAAACCGGCCCTCATCACACACATCTGACCCAAAGCTGCTCCTACTCGCTGTTTCTATGAATGAAACCACGACGGGACCGGGTCTGGAGTCCACTCTTCTTCTGTAATTCAGTTAAAAACGTAAACATTGTAAATGACGTCATCTGGCAGGCTGTTGCCTAGCGATGGAGTTCCATTGAAAACGTCTATTTTGTTGTTTTTCACGTATGAGACTGGGTTCGGGCCTCCTGCTGAGAGACATTAAAGTTATGATTAAGTTATTAAAGTTGTAATAAAGTTACACTTTCAAACTCGTGCTGTTGGTTTGTCCGATACATAAAATACATATTTAGAAACGGTTTAAATTTAAACCTAAATAAAACGATTAATTAACGCAAATCTCGTGATTTTATATGCACGCGCGCGTGTGTGTGTGTGCGTGTGTGTGTGTGCGTGTGTCTTTATATTTGAGTTCAAATCTAATTATCTTATTTTACCTTTCCGTATCATTGCACTAATGTCCTCAGTAGCCTACTTTTTCCCTTTGTTTGTAAATCCTGTTTTTTCTTGTACCAACATTTTGACAATTTCAATGTTTATGGCAAGTGAATGTACTGAACATTTAAAAAGAAGAAAATTAAGAAAGAAGAATTTTTTTTTTTTAAAGCACCGACCTTTCCGGGTGTCGTGGTCCCTCTTGGCCGGCCGGCTGCTACTCTTCTCGGGGTCACTCCTCCTCCGGAGCCGCTCTCCGCTGCCGGAGCGTCTCTGACAGGCCGCCGGGTGTCCGCAGGGCGGGCCGCCGCCGCCGCCGCCGCGCTGTCCCTCCACGTCCGCCGAACGCTTCTTCGCCTCGTCCTCCGGCGGACTGGACCCGGACCCGGACCCAACTCCGGGCCCGGACCCGGACCGGTACTTGCCGGCTGTGGCGGCTGCTCTGGCCGGCCTGGCAGGCCGTTCGGCGGACCCCGCGGTCGCCATCTTCCCTGGTGAGTCTTCTCTCTCAAAACAAACCCCGCCCTGCCGCCGCCGTGCGCGTGCAGCCCGCCAACGGTGGAGCTGGCTGGAACCGCGGCGCGAGCCTGATGTTTCCCTTCAAAATAAAACGTGTTTGACACGCAGACTGTGAATGGTCTCCAGGGTTTAACACAGGATGACTGGTTGTATTTTTTAATTTTTCATACATTTATACATTTAATTTTACATATTTTACTTTTATAAATGTTACATATATATATTATAAATATTTCTATAAACACATTATAATTGTTACATACCTTATATATATAGATATATGTAACATTTACAAAAAATAAAACAAGTAAAAATAATGTTAATAAATATTATATATATAAACTATTATGACATTAAAAAGCTTTAAACACAAGCTTGATTTTATATTCCCAAATGACAATTTTCCCGGGAATATATATGTGTAAAATTTATCAAAACAAAAAAATTAAATGTTGGTTAAAATACATATTTAATTTGGCTTAAAGATTAATTTTAACTACAGTTGAGTTAAGTGTCGAAACACATGACGTAGATATAATTAATAGAAAAATTAAACATGTGACTTTATGTACAATTTATACATTATACACGTAAAATTTCCTTCTTGAATATGACAAAAAAAACAATTTAATGTGAGGAAAATTAGTTAAATATTTAAAATATACCAGTGATTTTTTACGTTCGGCGACCCGTAGAAACTGGTTTAATAAACACAAAAAAATAATCTAAGTTTTATTGTGAAAGGGTTCCTTTTCAGGTCCACCGGTGGCAGCAGAGCGCTGCGAAACCCGGATGTAGATTGATTTTACCGTCGAGGAAGAAGGAAGGACAACAACAATGGCGGCGCGCCGGTAGAGGAGAGAACGGGGAATCCGAGTCTGAAGGTAAAACACCGGAAATCAAACTGATTTAATATCAAAACTGTAATGAAATTGAAGGGATTTTAACACCGGAAACGTTCAGAAATTCTGGTCTGAAGGGTAGTTTGTGTTTTATCTGACAACAAGGTCAAACTACAAATAATCATTACTTTTAGTGTGTATAAAGCAGCATATCTCCACCAGACTCCATGTAAATAATCACTACTTGTAGTGTGTATAGAGCAGCATATCTCCACCAGACTCCATGTAAATAACCACTACTTTTAGCGTGTATAGAGCAGCATATCTCTACCAGACTCCATGTAAATAATCACTACTTTTAGCGTGTATAGAGCAGCATATCTCCACCAGACTCCATGTAAATAATCACTACTTTTAGTGTGTATAGAGCAACATATCTCCACCAGACTCCATGTAAATAATCACTACTTTTAGTGTGTATAGAGCAGCATATCTCCACCAGACTCCATGTAAACAATCACTACTTTTAGTGTGTATAGAGCAGTATATCTCTACCAGACTCCATGTAAATAATCACTACTTTTAAGAGAAGCCAGACCGCTTATGGTAGTTTTATTTTGTTTTGTCCACTTTGGATTAAGTATGTTTTATGATGATAAAAGTCCTGTCTCCCGGTCTGTTTCCTGTCTCCCGGTCTGGTTCCTGTCTGCCAGTTTTGTTCCTGTCTCCCGGTCTGGTTCCTGTCTGCCAGTCTGGTTCCTGTCTCCCGGTCTGGTTCCTGTCTCCCGGTCTGGTTTCCGTCTACCGGTCTGCTTCCTGTCTCCCGGTCTGGTTCCTGTCTCCCGGTCTATTTTTCAGTCTACTGGTCTGGTTCCTGTCTCCCGGTCTGCTTCCTGTCTCCCGGTCTGCTTCCTGTCTCCCAGTCTGGTTCCTGTCTCCCGGTCTGGTTCCTGTCTACCGGTCTGGTCCCGTCTGCCGGTCTGGTCTGCAGGATGCGGGACGTCCGGCCGGTAGTGGAGGTGGTCCGTCTGGGCCTGGTCTCGTACACGGAGGCTCTGCGGCTGCAGCAGGTCTACGTGGACCGGCACCGGTCCGGTGCGGCTCACGCCCTGCTGCTGTGCCAGCACCCGCCGGTCTACACCACCGGGCTCCGCCAGGCGCCGTACCCGGCGGCGCTGCTGGAGCGGCTCCGCCTGCTGGGCGCCGCCGTGCACCGCTCCAACCGCGGCGGACTCATCACCTTCCACGGGCCGGGCCAGCTGGTCTGCTACCCGGTCCTGCACCTGGCCGGCTTTAAGAAGGTCTGGACCGCCAGTCCAGTTTCAGTCACTAGATTCCCAACCGGCTGAAACAAGAAAAAGGCAAAAAAACGATAAAAAGACTCAAAAATCCTCATTTCTTTACTATTTTCTGACGTTTTAGAGACTGTTTCAACAGGTTGAATTTCTTTGTGTTTTCAACGTGTTTTGGGGTTTTAACGTGACTTTCTTCGTTCTGTTTTAGTTTAATTTATATTAATATTGCGTTTTTTTCAACGTTTCTTTATGTTTTCTGTCAGTTTTTTAACTTTTTTTGATGCTTTTGCCGTTTTTTAACCTTAAACATGAAATGGTTCATTCCATGTAGTAGTGCTGCGGCCATTTTGTAACTTTTTGTCGCCTTTTCCTCAGTTTTTGTCGATATTTTGACCTTTCTCGCTTTTTAAACCTTTTTTCTCACTTTTCACGTCATTTCTAGATATTTTTTTCCGGTTAATGCACCGTGTGGAGTGGATACTGACATTGGGGTTTCTTTTTCGACATTTTGCAGAGTCTAACAGAGTCTAGCTGAGTCTAACAGAGTCTTGCAGAGTCTTGCAGAGTCTAACAGAGTCTAACAGAGTCTAGCTGAGTCTTGCAGAGTCTAGCTGAGTCTGGCAGAGTCTAACAGAGTCTAACAGAGTCTAACAGAGTCTAGTTGAGTCTTGCAGAGTCTAGCTGAGTCTTCCAGAGTCTTGCAGAGTCTAGCTGAGTCTAGCTGTGTCTTGTAGAGTCTAGCTGAGTCTTGCAGAGTCTAACAGAGTCTAACAGAGTCTAGCTGAGTCTAACAGAGTCTAACAGAGTCTAACAGAGTCTAACAGAGTCTTGCAGAGTCTTGCAGAGTCTAACAGAGTCTAACAGAGTCTAGCTGAGTCTAGCTGAGTCTAGCTGAGTCTAACAGAGTCTAACAGAGTCTAACAGAGTCTTGCAGAGTCTAGCTGAGTCTTGCAGAGTCTAGCTGAGTCTTGCAGAGTCTAACAGAGTCTTGCAGAGTCTAACAGAGTCTAACAGAGTCTTGCAGAGTCTAGCTGATTGTAGCAGAGTCTAACAGAGTCTTGCAGAGTCTAACATGCTGTGTGTTGTCTCTGTTGTCTCTGTCTCTGTGTCTGTCCTCTCAGAGTGTCCGCTGGTACGTCTCCGAGCTGGAGAAGACCGTCGTCTCCGTCTGCAGCCGCTTCGATATCGAGGCGTCCACGTCTCCTCACACCGGGGTCTGGGTCGGGGACAACAAGATCTGCGCCATCGGTACCACAACACACCTGCACGGAAACACACACACACACACACACACACACACACACACACACACACACACACACACACACACACACACACACA
>NC_048409.1:30120411-30124496 GCF_013103735.1 Etheostoma cragini
GTGTGTGTGTGTGTGTGTGTATTATATGTATATATAATATATGTATGTATGTATGTGTGTGTATATATATATATATATATATATATATATACTTTACCCGAACAGAAACGTCAGCTCTTCTTCAGCGAGCAGCAGAGTGCAGGGTCGCTCCTGATGGGCTGATTTCCAGCAGGCCAGTTTTACCTGCAGAGGTCGTTCTTCGTCACAGTGTCTTTGTCTTTGTATGTCTGTCTCTCTCTGACTCTGTCTCGCTGTATTTGTCCCTGTCCCTCTGTGTCTGTCCCTGTGTCCCTGTGTCTCCAGGGGTTATATTCCTACCTGTGCAGGTGTTTTCCAGACTTCAGCAGCAGAGGAGTCGTCGTTGGTTTCGACACCAGAGGACAGGAGGAGAGTGGCTGCAGCAGTCAGAGGTAACACACACACACACACACACACACGCACAGAAAGACACCGCACAGGCGCGCACACACACACACACACACACACACACAGAGAAACACACACACACAGACAGACAGACACACACACACACACAGACACATTTCACAGATATAAAGCTTTCAACATGGTTGTTTATGTGTGTGTGTGTCTGTGTGACTGTGTGTGTATGTGTGTGTGTGTGTGTGTGTCTGAGGTTGGCGAGGTTGGCGGCTGCGGTGATGCTGAGCCGCGGCGTTCCTGTTCATCTCTTCTCCACGTTCGTCCCGACGCCGTACGTGGTGAGTCCACACACACACCCGTCCTGTGTTGTGTATTCATTTAGTGAGTGTGTAGTGTGTGTGTTGTGTATTTATTTAGTGAGTGTGTAGTGTGTGTGTTGTGTATTCATTTAGTGAGTGTGTAGTGTGTGTGTTGTGTATTCATTTAGTGAGTGTGTAGTGTGTGTGTTGTGTATTCATTTAGTGAGAGTGTAGTGTGTGTGTTGTGTATTCCTTTAGCAAGTGTGTAGTTTGTGTGTTGTGTATTCATTTAGTGAGTGTGTAGTGTGTGTGTTGTGTATTTATTGTGTGTATCGTGTACGTTGTCTATTTATTGTGTGAGAGGTCTGTATTGTATAATGTGTAGTGTGTGTAGTGTGTATTTATTCTGTGTATTTTGTAGTGTGTAGTGTGTGTATTTATTGTGTGTATTGTGTATGTTGTGTATGTATTGTGTGTGTGTGTGTGTGTGTGTGTGTGTGTGTGTGTGTGTGTAGTGTTGTGTATTTATTGTGTAGTTTGTGTGTAGTGTGTATGCTGTGTATTTATTGTGTGTATTTATTGTGTGTATTGTGTGTATGTTGTGTATTTATTGCGTGTATTTATTGTGTGTATGTTGTGTATTTATTGTGTGTATTGTGTGTATTGTTTCCAGCCGTACGCGGTGAAGCAGCTCGGTGCTGCGGCCGGAGTGATGATCACGGCCTCGCACAACCCCAAAGAAGACAACGGCTACAAGGTCAGAAAATATCGCAAAACAACCATCGTACAAAAACCATGTGGTCAGGAAAATATCTCAAGAAAAACATCGTAAAAAAACTCTCTGGTCAGGAAAATATCTCAAGAAAAACATCGTAAAAAAACTCTCTGGTCAGGAAAATATCTCAAGAAAAACATCGTAAAAAAACTCTCTGGTCAGGAAAATATCGCAATAAAAACATCGTAAAAAAAAAACTCTGGTCAGGAAAATATCGCAATAAAAAAATCGTAAAAAAAAAACCTCTGGTCAGAAAAATATAGCGTCAAAAAAATCGTTAAAAAAACCTCTGGTCAGGAAAATATCGCAATAAAAACATCGTAAAAAAAACCTCTGGTCAGGAAAATATCGCAATAAAAACATTGTAAAAAAAAACCATCAGGAAAATAAAGCAATAAAAACATCGTAAAAAAGTCCCTCTTGTCAGGAAAATATCGCAATAAAAACATAGTTAAAAAAAAACTCTGGTCAGGAAAATATCGCAATAAAACATCGTAAAAAAACTCTCTGGTCAGGAAAATATCGCAATAAAAACATTGTTAAAAAAAACCTCTGGTCAGGAAAATATCGCAATAAAAACATTGTTAAAAAACCTCTGGTCAGGCAAATATCGCAAGAAAAACATCGTAAAAAACCTCTGGTCAGTAAAATATCACAAGAATAACATCGTAAAAAAAAAAACCTGGTCAGGAAAACATCGCAATAAAAAACTCGGAAAAAAGTCCCTCTGGTCAGGAAAATATCGCAATAAAAAACTCGGAAAAAAGTCCCTCTGGTCAGGAAAATATCGCAATAAAAACATTGTAAAAAAAAAACATCAGGAAAATAAAGCAATAAAAACATCGTAAAAAAGTCCCTCTTGTCAGGAAAATATCGCAAGAAAAACATAGTGAAAAAACGCTCTGGTCAGGAAAATATCGCACTAAAAAACTCGTAAAAAAGTCCCTCTTGTCGGGAAAATATTGCAAGAAAAACATCAGTAAACAAAACTCTGGTCAGGAAAATATCGCAAGAAAAACATTGTGAAAAAACGCTCTGGTCAGGAAAATATCGCAAGAAAAAACTCGTAAAAAAGTCCCTCTGGTCAGGAAAATATCGCAACAAAAACATTGTACAAAAACCCTCTGGTCAGGAAAATATTGCAATAAAATCATGGTAAAATAACTCTGGCCATTAAAGATCTTTTAATAGAAGCCTGGCCTGGAGATACCCCCCCCCCCCCCCTCATCTTCATCGCCCCCTGCAGGTGTACTGGTGTAACGGCGCCCAGATCTCCGCCCCCCACGACAAGCGGATCCTGCAGAGCATCGAGGAGCAGCTGGAGCCCTGGAGCGCCTCCTGCTGGGAGGAGGAGCTGGTGGAGCGCAGCCCCCTGAGGACTGACCCCCTGACCCGGATCAACAGCTGCTACATGGAGGACCTGTCCTCGCTCTGCTTCCACAGGTACCCCCCCCCCCTCGTGTGTCTGTCTCATGTGTGTCTCGTGTTGTTGTCTGATGTTGCCCTTTATACTCTGTATAAGCCAGCCTGTTGCTGCTTGTTGTCCGATGTGTCTGGTGTGTGTGTTTGTCTCGTGTCTGTCTCATGTGTCTGTCTCATGTGTCTGTCTCGTGTCTCATGTGTCTGTCTCATGTGTCTGTCTCGTGTCTCATGTGTGTGTCTCATGTGTCTGTCTCGTGTCTCATGTGTGTGTCTCGTGTCCCATGTGTCTGTCTCGTGTCTGTCTCATGTGTCTGTCCCATGTGTGTGTCTCGTGTGTGTCTCGTGTCTGTCTCATGTGTCTGTCCCATGTGTCTGTCTCGTGTCTCATGTGTGTGTCTCGTGTCCCATGTGTCTGTCTCATGTGTCTGTCCCATGTGTGTGTCTCGTGTCTCATGTGTCTGTCTCGTGTCCCATGTGTGTGTCTCGTGTCTCATGTGTCTGTCTCGTGTCTCAGGGATCAGAACAGACGCTGTCCGTTGAAGTTTGTCCACTCGTCGTTCCACGGCGTGGGACACGCCTTCGTCCAGCAGGCCTTCCTCGTCTTCGGCTTCGCTCCGCCCGTCGCCGTCCCCGAGCAGAAAGACCCCGACCCCAACTTCCCGTCCGTCCGCTGTCCCAACCCCGAGGAGGGACAGTCGGTCCTGGTAGGACGTAGACCCCTTCTTCACCCCCGTATTTCATTGCTATTATTAGCATTTATTATTTCATATATATTTATTATTATTATTATTATTATTATTATTATTATTATTAATAATAATGATATGCTCTAATAATCTCCTGTTGTCCACTGCAGGAGCTGTCTCTGTCTCTGGCTGAGCGGGAAGACGCTCGCATCGTCTTGGCGACGGATCCGGACGCCGATCGATTGGCTGTGGCAGAGAAGTCAGACGGGTAACTGTTAATGATGAATAATTTATTCTCCAGTTAAAATCCCTTCCTGTTTGAGTCGCTACCGGCGAATGTGTAACTCATGGCTCGTTTAAAAAGGGTCAAAATAACATTTGTCTGACTTGACATTGCCCCTTATACCCCGCTGTAGAGACTGACTGTTGCCCCATATACCCCGCTGTAGAGACTGACTGTTGCCCCCTATATCCCGCTGTAGAGACTGACGGTTGCCCCATATACCCCGCTGTAGAGACTGA
>NC_048409.1:30124596-30126397 GCF_013103735.1 Etheostoma cragini
GTGACTGTTGAGTGATGGATGAGGATAGCATCCTATTTGGGGCCATTTGATGCATGCAAAACAGCTGAGTCATGCTATCTGTCAAACAGCTGAGTCATGCTATCTGTCAAACAGCTGAGTCATGATGCAGTTTAATCGCCTGATTACCACGACACCGACAGCCGCTAATTGACGTTGTATGACAACAACGTCAATTAGCATAAGAAGCTTAATTTTGCGGCTATTCTAAAGTGGTTGGTTCCGGTGAACAAATCGGCGTGTGTAGTTTCAACCCAGAAGATTTTATTTAAAATCAATTTGATGTTTTTGTAGCCGCTGCGCCAGGTGTTCCTACGCGTCATCAACGCAGCAACACTCAGCAGAGCTCCCTAAGAACAGCTCACAAAGTGTCTGTTAAATGAAATAAAGTGCGGATTTACTAATAAATACACATGCCGATAGTAGCAAACGATCATAATTATTCAAAAAATTCAGTCTGTTAAACCATTATTATTACATTACTTTGCCAACATGCGATGCAATCTTAAAATGCCAATTTCTTTAGGGACGTTTGGTGACGTTCCGTCCACTGTAAATTAGGCACGTACAGGACAACAGGCTTCAGTTTTAAGCTATTTACCCCCCCCCGCCCTGAGACACTCACCTTGTCCCAGGTCAACCACAGGTGCACCGCGTTGTCCAGCAGCGGGTCGCCGGTGCTCTGGCACCGGGAATTAGCGTTCAGATCCCCGTTGACTCCGTTATCGTCTCCCATGCTGACTGACGGATGCAAGCTAGCTACCAGGCTAGCTACAGCTGCAGCAGGGCCATTTGACTGGCGGATAACGGTGTTAAAGTGATAGCCTGTGTTAGCCTAGCTCCCAGCTGTTAGCCGACCCGGTTACACACACACACACACATCTGTTTACGGTGCTCAACTCTCCGTTAACTTTAAGCCGGGGCTAATTTTAGCAACACGCTAAATGGACACCACGGGGGCTCGAGACGGACTGCAGCCGGTTAGATGCTAACATTGACTGTTATATTCTGTTATATTCCTCAGTAAAGATCGACTTAAAGGGAATATTAACTCCATAAACACCGCCGTTAACTCACAGGGCGAGTACCCGTTTCCCCAGGACGGCGAAGGAATGTCCCGCCCCCCGCTGTCTCTGATTGGCTACCCTAGCTACTCTGACTCAGACCAGCCAATCACACTCCTCCTGCCTTCCTTCAAACGGTCCTTATAAATACATTCATCTTTCATGGAAAAGCATCATAACAAAGTTTAAAAATAATTATAAAAACAACAAAAAATCTATTGTTTCTTTAAAAGTAAAACCACAAACGTTGGAATAAAAGAGTTGTATCGTCACTTTTTTTTTTAGGTATTGTTTTTTGACATATTTGTAACTTTTTTAAAGTAAAGTTTTTGTTTTTTCGCATTTTTTTTGCAAAGTTCTCGTTTTTTTGTATGTATTTCAACGTTTTTTATGCGTTTTTCGTTTATTTTCTCGTTTTTTCGACATATCGTCAATTTTTTGTTTTTCACAATTTAGTTTTTCTTCTTTTTTTTATAATTTCAACGGTTTTATGTTATGTCGGTAATGTTGTTGTTTTTTTATTTATTTTAAGCAAAGTTTGCTTTTCTGAAGTTTTTGTTCTCGTGCTTCTCAAAGTTCTCGTTTTTCGACGTGTTTGCAGCTTTTTAAGACTTTGTTTGTTTGTCTTTTTTTTCTTTTTACTTTTTCGTTGCTTTTTCAAAATCTTTCCAATGAGAAAACACTAAACGCTAATATTTTATATAATTTTATATACTTTA
>NC_048409.1:30126497-30128071 GCF_013103735.1 Etheostoma cragini
AACCCGTTACTAGCATGGGGTACCTAATAAAGTGGCCGGTGAGTGTATATATATATATATATATATATATACACACACGGTATATAGTGTTTTTCCTTATTTGTAGAGTCTTTTAACAACTCCGACATTAGGTCAGTGAGGTGGGACCAGGGAAGAACTCACTTGGATAAGTAAGTGTTAATATGAAGTGTTAATATGAAGTGTTAATTTGAAGTGTTAATGTGTTGTGTTAATATGATAAGAATCAATGTCCACAATCGGTCTGCATGTGGGAGCTGGGACCCATGTATTATCCAGACGGCCTGCTCACCATAGCCCAAACATACAGTCCAACTCATCTGCTTCTTGTTCCAAAGACAATGCTCCACCCAGTGCTCCAACAGGAAACTACAGAATAACTAATATCAATCAATATAACGTGGTATATCAACAAAACACAGTTGTATAATGGCTCCAACACATCACCTTACCTACACTGGACAGGTTTTATACACCTTATGCATATTGATTTGTTTTCTTTACTTCCTAATAGTAAAACAGTAAAAAAATTAAAACACTAAAATAATTATAAACTCCAAAAGACGAACTCTGCATGAATCTACTTTTGGTGATTTAAAGAAAAACTTTTGCTTTTTTTCCTGCTTTTTCAAAACGACCTTTTCATCTGTTTTATTAAGGTAGAGGATGTCACATCATATAGTTTTAATATGATATAGTATATATAATATGGTATAAATATAACATAGTATATTTAAAATAGTATATATTTAAATGAAAAAATTACAGTCAAAAGGTAAATCATTTAATAAATGTATTTCCTTTTAGTTATACAAGCAAAGCTTTTAGTTGCCAGATAACATGTTAAGTTACCTTTTCCCCCCAAAGAGCAGATCTCTACATACGATGCGTATTTTGGACATTTGCAGTCCGTACAGTAAAGGGTTGATGAGTGGTTGGCATGTAAGCCAGTACAATGACAGAAAAATACGCAACATATTGGGTAAATAGTTCATATTAAACCTGCTCTGTATTAATTCAAAGAAAGCTCCAAAGGAAAAATTGAGCAGGGACAAAAGGTGAGGTGTGCAGGTACTGAGAGCTTTCTGTCTGGTCTGTCTAGAACCAGAAAAACACACTTTAAGGATCCTCATGTAGGAGAAAAGAATTAAGATTATAAGACCAAAGATTAGGGTAAATATATTAACAAGTCCATAAATGTTATTGGCTGTTGTATCAGAGCAGGCTAGCTTGACAACACTATAGTTGTCACAGTACACTTTGTTAATGATGTTTCCACACAGCTGTAAAGGAACAGTCATAACAGATGCTGTCAGTGTACTCACAAATAAAGGGTACAACCATGTCAGAGCAATAAGCAGGGTAATCTTTTTAGATGTCATACGTGTGTGATATTGTAGAGGATAACAGATAGCAAGATATCTGTCATAAGACATGATGGCTAAGGTCCAAAATTCTCTAGATCCATAAGAGTGCAAACAGAAAATCTGCAGGAAACAGAAGAGAGCAGAAACAGTGTGAATGTCAGAGAGGATCTGAACCAGAAGGAATGGAAA
>NC_048409.1:30128171-30134967 GCF_013103735.1 Etheostoma cragini
TAAGTATACGTACTGTAGGCTAATAATAAGTGTGCCCTCCCATGCATTTCATATGCCCCCCTTAAGACTGAGGTCTGGTGAAGGGTCTGGCCTAGACCCTTTGGAGGCCCAGCAGAACGTCAAAGTCGAAGCAGGACCTGGTGGCCAAGAAGGCGGGCTGTGACAAAGACTCTCAGAAGGACGATGGCAGTCTACCTGCAGATCCGAGACAGGCAACATGTCAGCTAGATTGGAGACAGGCAAGACAGCATGGGCTCTTTGCAGCAACAACTCTAGGCCTTCGGGCCTGTCAGTACCTTCCAAAGGCTTCTAGGGTTGTCTGGAATAACATGTCCCAGGAGGACTCCTACAGTCTAAAGGCTTCCCCGACCACCGGTGTTTACCACTGTGTTCAAGGGTTACCACAGAACTGCCCAATTGGGTTTAACAGCCCTGACCCCAACAAGAATGCCAGAAAAGCTCTGTGGAAAATCTGTTGCACAGGGGCGTCCTCCAAATGTTTAAAGTTCACCCACATTGCCAGTTTGGGTTCACCAGGTCTGTCCAAAATCTACCTTGAGCCTTTGAAACCACATACACTTATGAGCATCATGCAATAACATGGTGTTCATTATGGACAAACCATGACTAGCACAGAAGTCTCACAAGAAATGACTGCTAGAGTTCAGAACAGGGATGCCGTTCCTCCCATTCACGCCTCTCCAGAGGCCTGTACTACAAAGCAAGATTTGGCAGAGAACCTTTCTCAGCTTAACGTTACTGAAACAACCGCTAAAAGACTGGAAAAGGTCGTGGGTGAGCTTACAGTTACGTGACACATGAGAAGAACGAAAACAACAAGAAAGAACGGGCAGATGGGTTTAGGAAAAGAAGAAAGCGACTTTAGGACGCATTACACACGGGACACAATCCCCAGAAAGTCCTGTGTTGTTTGACCCCCGACAAACCTCATCATACAGATTTTCGGGCTTTGATACTGCTTGCTACCGTAGTTGCTTCTAATGCTACATCATCTTCTCATTGACTTTACATTGGCATTGTTTTCTGTGGTGGTGGCACGGAATGCGATGTTAACGGTCTGTGATCATTTCACGGAATCCTGTGAGACCAGGCCGCACTGAAAGCCACCCTTTCTGCCCTTAACTTCCATAAAACAACCATTAAAAGGCCACAAGGTTGCAGTCCTATGTACCCGGGTCACAGAATTTTGGCAGGAGGGAGAGTTTTAGATCTACTTACCAGACCCTGTTATATATAAAAATTAAATATAAACATATAACCTTTCATCCATGTAGACTTTGCCTAAAGGTATGTGTAGATGGATGAGTTTTGATTTAAAAGGCAATGTACAAAAGCAGCTTGCCTATACACTGTACATTACACATTATGGTTTCATGTCAGTTCTCAAGAAACTGGGAACCATCTTACCGTCTAACTTTTCATGACCTTGAAACTGGCTTTGGTAACGTTTGAATACAATATTCCACAAAGTAACACACATACATCACAGAGTGACAGGTAGGGAATGTGAGCTGTGTCCTAATTCAAAGCATCATTTATTGTTTCCATTATGTGTCAAACTTGCCGTTATTGTCGTGTGTCCGTCTTGGTGGTTGTAAACAGCCATGGCTCACCAGATTGATGGTCCTTTGATGACGTTAGCGGTTTGCGTGTGATAGCAATTCTATGTTAGCACCAGTAGGGATAACTTCCTTGGTGCTATGTGTGGAAACAGGTTGAACCCAAGTGCAGACAATATGCAGACCAGAATGATAGTGTAACAACTTTATTTCTAGTGTCCAATGTCGGGATGCAATGGTGAAAAAACCAAGACCAAAACAAATCCAATAGTACTCCAGGGTGCAGAGTGCGTGTGGTACCGTGTCCAATAATCCAATAATCCAGTGATCCAGGGTGGAGAGCAGGAGTGGTGAATGGCAGGAGTGAAGTGGCAACAGGAGTCAGGTTCACGGAGCGGTGGCAGACAAAAAACATTGAGTACAAGCATACGAGTGTCACAAAAACTAATCTAATGTTAAGTCAGTGATTGGGTCTGTTTAGCTGCAGCTGATGGAAATCACAGACCAACGCAGGATCCACAATGAAACGCCGGTACTGCAACCCACGGCCCCGAAGGCGGACGTCCAGTAGCCACCGAACAGTGTAGACAGTACCCCCGCCAACGACCCTGGGTGGAGGAGGGGGAAGAGAGGGAGGGGACAGAGGACTCACAGACACAGACTTAATCTGGGAAACATGAAAAGGTGGGATGAATCCGTAGAGAGGCAGGGAGCTGGAGTCTCACAGCACGGGGGTTATTGATGGACAGGATTTTAAACGGCCCAATAAAACGGAGTGTCATCTTCTTAGACTCCACTCTCAAAGGTGTACAGCAAGATTTAAGCCATACCTCTTGTCCAGGTGCATAAACGGGAGCCAGAGAACGAGGACGGTTGGCTTGCCCCTGCATGTAGGCAGACACACGAGCCAGCGCTATCCTGGACTTCCTCCAGACTTTGAAGCAGCGCGCATGTGTGACTGCACAGAGGGTACAGCCAGTTCCCTTTCCTGGGAAGGAAACAGGGGAGGTTGATAGCCTAGTACACACTGAAACGGGGACAAACCAGAGGAATCGTTAGTGAGGGTGTTATGGGCATATTCCACCCAGGGATGCATGCTGGTCCATGACACCATTGGCACCAGTGACACAACGGAGAGCGGTCTCTATCTCCTGGACTGCCCTTGCTGTTTGACCATTTGTTTGGGGATGATATCCAGAAGACAGTCTTTTAGTAATGCCCAAAGCAGTACATAAGGCTTTCCAAACTTGAGAGCCAAACTGGGGACCCCTGTCAGAGAAAGAGACTGTCTGTAGGTAGACCATGAGAGCGGAACACATGTTTCATCAGGATGTCAGCGGTTTCTCTGGCAGTGGGAAGTTTGGGTAAGGCCAGAAAATGAGCAAATTCGGAGAAAGGATCAATTATCGTGAATATGGCAGAGTTACCGAAAGAGGGGGGGGGGGGGGGGGGAAGTCCGGTGACAAAATCCAAAGCGATGTGGGACCAAGGACCGCTGGGTATGGGCAGAGGTCAAAGCAGATTCTTATCATAAGTCCAAATGATGAAGGGTTGTTCCACCCCCTACAACCAATGCCACTCCTCAAGGGCCAGCTTAACAGCGAGCAACTCCCTATTGCCCACATCGTAGTTACGCTCCGCCTGAGAAAGTTTCAGAGAAAGAAAAGCACAAGGGTGAATCTTTTTATCGGTAGCACGTTGTGAAAGTACTGCACCTACCCCAGTGTCTGATGCGTCCACCTCCACGACAAACTGGCGAGTAGGGTCGGGCTGCACCAGAATGGGCACAGAAGCGAAGCAGTGCTTCAGCTTCTCCAATGCAGTGTCAGCTCCATCAGTCCACTTGAAGGACAGAGAGATGGAGTCTTGATGAACCTCCGGTAAAAGTTCGCAAACCCCAGGAAGCACTGCAGCTGTTTACGGGTAGAAGGGGCTGGCCATTGTGTGACCGCAGAGCCCTTGGCTAGCTCCCCCTGCGCTACAATGTACCCCAAAAAGGCGGTGTTAGAAACATGGAACTTACATTTCTCCATTTTCACAAACAGCTTTCCAGTAACCGCTGCAAAACCTGGCACACTTGTAGCTCATGAGCCTCAAGAGACCTGGAATGTATCAAGATGTCATCCAAATATACAAAAACAAAACGATTAAGCATGTCACGAGGGATATCGTTGATCAGTGCCTGGAACGCTGCGGGTGCATTAGATAACCCAAACGGCATCACCTGATACTCGAAATGTTCCAGGGGCGTGTTGAAAGCGGTCTTTCAATTGTCTCCTTTCCGGACACGTACCAGATGGTATGCTTTGCGTAGGTCCAGTTTAGTAAAGATGGAAGGGCCGTGTAAAGGGGGAAAGCAGAACTGATTAATGTCAGTGAGTATTTGTTTTTGATGGTGATGTTGTTGAGGCCACGATCATCAATACAGGGTCTGAGGGTCTTTTCCTTCTTTTTAACTAAAAACAAAGCTGCTCCCACCGGTGAGGAGGACGGACGGATGATACCGGTCGCCAGAGAGTCCTGAATGTAAACCTTTTAAGATTTGCTTCTGCCTTTTTGCATGACATTTTAAGTTTTGCTTCTGCCTTTTTGCATGAAATTTTAAGATTTCTTTCTGCCTTTTGCATGACATTTTAAGATTTCTTCTGAAATTTTAAGATTTCCTCTGAAATTTTAAGATTTTTCTGCCTTTTTGCATGAAATTTTAAGATTTCTTTCTGCCTTTTTGCATGAAATTTTAAGATTTGTTTCTGCCTTTGCTAAAATTGTAAGATTTTTTCTGCTTTTTTTCTGACATTTTAAGATTTCTTTCTGCCTTTTTGCATGAAATTTTTAGAGTTTTTCTGAAATTTTAAGATTTTTTTTCTGCTATTTGCATGACATTTTAAGATATTTTTCTGCCTTTTTTTCTGAAATTGTAAGAATTTCTGCTTTTTTTCTGAAATTTTTTTCTGCCTTTTTGCATGAAATTTTAAGATATTGTGACATCATGAGAGGCTGCACGGCTCTCGGCGGGACAGTTCAGCAACGCAAGGACACACAGTTCGAGTGCAACAAAGGTTTTAATAAAGTTCAGGGAAATTAATACAAAAATAGCACTCAGAGATCGATTAGTTAACTTAAGAAAAGGGTTGCTCTTGCAATAGTCCAAACTTAAACAGTGTCTCTTCAAATCCTAACTCAAATAGCCGAGCCCCCTCTGCTCGGTCGCCTTCTGGCAATAAGTCTTTCTCCTTACTTTTAGGCAGCGTCGCCACCCGTGGTCCGTCTATTTGTCCGTAGTCCAGTCGTTTAATCCTTCCCATGGACCGCGCCGCGCCGCTCTGCACCTCTGTAGCTCTTCCCCTCTACTCCAGCTCCTCTGTTGGCTATATGCTGCCTTCAGCTCATCAGGCCCTCATTGAGCTCAGGTGTGCTCGATCCCATGTGCTCCAGAGGTGGCGTTCCCGATTTCACCAGCAGATGGTGCCAAAACGGCCCGTGACTGCAGCGATCTCCTGGGTACATAGTGGCCCTCCAGGACGCAGCCTCTCATGACGTCACAATATGTTCCTGCTTTTTTGCATGACATTTTAAGAATTTTTTTCTGTTTTTTTCTGAAATCTTAATTTTTTTTGCTTTTTTTTAATTTTAAGATTTTTTCTCCCTTTTTGCATGACATTTTAAGATATGTTTCTCCCTTTTTTTCTGAAATGTTAAGATTTTTTTTGCCTTTCTGCTGAAATTTTAAGATTTTTTTCCTTTTTCCCTTTTTTCTGTTGACAGGAAGTGAAGCAGCACAAACACACAGTTACAGTTTCATGAGGTTTTATTGGTGAATCACCAGAGAACCAGAGGAAGTTAAAGCTGCAAAGATCTGAACACAAGTAGAGGTCTCACTCTGTCCAAAAACTCCAAAACAAGCAGAGGTCTCACTCTGTCCGAATTCAAAACAAGCAAAGGTCTCATTCTGTCCAAAAACAAGCAGAGGTCTCACTCTGTCCGAATTCAAAACAAGCAGAGGTCTCACTCTGTCCAAATTCAAAACAAGCAGAGGTCTCACTCTGTCCAAACCCCAAAATAATGAGAGGTCTCATTCTGTCCAAAAACAAGCAGAGGTCTCACTCTGTCCAAACCCCAAAACAAGCAGAGGTCTCACTCTGTCCAAACCCCAAAACAAGCAGAGGTCTCATTCTGTCCAAACCCCAAAACAATGAGAGGTCTCATTCTGTCCAAAAACAAGCAGAGGTCTCACTCTGTCCAACCTCAAAAACAAGCGGAGGTCTCACTCTGTCCAAAAACAAGCAGAGGTCTCACTCTGTCCAAAAACAAGCAGACGTCTCACTCTGTCCAAAAATTCAAAACAAGCAGAGGTCTCACTCTGTACCAAATTACACAACAAGAACTGTCACATAAATATCTTTTAAATATAAAAATAGGTAACTTTTAACACTCAGACTAACATAAAAAACTACAGAGACAGAAGAAGAGCAGCTGATCTTCTGTCCTGTTAAGGAGACACAACCCCGTTACATTATCTATTTATGGAAATTCATTAACGACAAAACTACCGACCAAACGTCTCTGAATGTCTCGTTTTGTCCAATTTACCAAAAGAGATTTTAACTCTAATCCTCTATACACACACACACACACACACACACACACACGTCTATACACACACACACACACACACACGCACACACGTCTATACACACGCACACACACACACACACACGTCTATACACACATACACACACACATACACGTCTATACACATATACACACACACACACACACGTATATACATTTATACACGTATATACACACACATAGATGTGTGTGTGTTTGTAATAAGTTTCTTGATGTTGTTTGTTATAATAATAATAATAATAATAATAATAATATTCGTGGTTTTGTCATTAATAAGCTTCCATACATTAATTTACCCATCATGCTCTCTGCTTCAGGAGGACCAAAGCTCAACTAAATATAGATCAGTTTTAATAATTCAGTTTATATTTTAGAGCGGGAGGGGTCCAGGTGTGGGAGGGGGCGGGGCTAGATGCTTCGGCGAATCAGGTTGTTCCTCTCAGGCTCCAGGAAGTCGTCCAGCAGGGCGGAGGTGATCTTCTCTAACTCGTCCTCCAGACGGGACACATCACTGTAACACACACACACACACATACACACAGAGACACACACACACACACACACACACACACACACACACACAG
>NC_048409.1:30135067-30153493 GCF_013103735.1 Etheostoma cragini
AAAGAGTGAAAAATTTAAAGGGGTCTGAATACTTTCCGTACCCACTGTATATATATATATATATATATATATATATAGATAGATAGAAAAAACATTTGTTTTAATAAAAGGGAAAGAAATGTCAATGTGCTGGAAAACATTCAAATATTAATTTAATACTAAATACATTCTTCTTCTTTTTGACACATTCTTTGTTTTTAAAAAATGAGAAACAACACCCCCCCCCCGGAGGAAAAAGACAATGATCATAAACTATGAACAATTGGCCGTTGAACAAACAACAACAAAATAACGTTTCATGGCAAAATAGAGCTCCACTCCTGAATCCTGCAGGTCATTGTTACTCAGATCCAGCTCTCTCAGACTAGAGGACTGGGAGCTGAGAACTGAGGACAGAGCTTCACAGCTTCTCTCTGACAGGTTACATCCCCTCAGTCTGAAAAAAGTCTTTTATTATAGTATATACTATATTATATATATAATGTGACCATGTGTAACTGCGTCTTAATAAAAAATAGATGAAAAGGTTGCTTTTAAAAAGCAGGAAAAAAAGTAAAGTTTTTCTTTAAATTACCAACAGTAGATTCATGCAGAGTTCTTCTTTTGGAGTTTATAATTTTTTTATTGTTAAATGTTTTTACTGTTTCACTGTTAGGAACTAAAGAAAACAAATCAATATGCATAAGGTGTATAAAACCTGTACAGTGTAGGTAAGGTGATGTGTTGGAACCAATCTAAAGCTAAATCTTAAATCTTAAATCTAAATGTTAAATCTAAAGTTAAGTGTAAATTTTAATGTTAAATGTTCAATCTAAATTTTTTCGAGGAAACTAAATATATTTATAACCCGAAGAACCAAAATAAAAGCTTGAGAAGGTCAGTGTATGTATAAAGTGTCAAATAACGAATAAAACCATCTCATCTGGGGAAATGGACTCTTTGACGTGGATTATTGTGATGTTAACCTAAAATAATGAAACTTCATTTGAAGAAACTGTATTTAAAGAGTACTTTGAGTTTTTAGTGTCACTTTTGTGAAGGGTGCGGGACTCATGACCTGTAGCCACTAGAAAATAAAGTACTCTTTACTTACAGTTAGGTACTCTTCAAATACAGTTTCTCCAAACGTGTTATTATTATTTTAGGTTAACACCACGATAATCCACGTCCAAGAGTCCATTTCCCCAGATGAGATGGTTTTATTCGTTATTTGACACTATAAACACACACTGACCTCTTCAAGCTTTTATTTTGGTACGTTAGGTTATAAAAATACTTAGTTTCACCAGAAACATTTAGATTTAACATTTAAAATTTAGATTTAGATTTAACAAATTACATTTAACATTTAGATTTAACACTTAGATTTAGATTTCTTGCCACTAAGCAACAGTTTTGATACCTTTCAGTCGGGTTTCCGACCACACCACAGCACTGAGACGGCTCTTGTCAAAGTCTTTAATGACATCCATCTTAACACAGATAATGGCAAAATTTCAGTCTTAGTATTACTTGATCTCAGTGCTGCATTTGACACGGTTGACCACGACATATTACTAGACCGATTGGAAAACTGGATTGGCCTTTCTGGCTTAGTACTAAACTGGTTTGAATCCTACTTAAAGAATTGGGATTACTTTGTGTCAATTGGTAATTATACATCTGAGCATGCAAATATGACGTGCGGAGTTCCGCAAGGCTCCATTCTGGGGCCTCTTCTGTTTAACATCTACATACTCCCACTGGCCCAGATTATGGAGAACAACCAAATAAGTTACCATAGTTATGCGGACGACAAACAAATTTACATAACCTTACCGCCAGGGGACTATAGTCCGATACAAAAACTGACTAAGTGCATCGAACAAATTAACGACTGGATGTGCCAGAACTTTCTGAAATTAAATGAAGGAAAAACTGAGGTGGTTGTTTTTGGAGCAAAAGAGGAACGATTAAAAGTCTGCAGTCAGCGTCAAACAACAACGTTAAAAACAACAGACAAAGACAGAAATCTTGCTGTAGTCATGGACTCAGACCTGAATTTTAACAGCCACATTAAGACAATTACAAAGTCAGCCTATTATCACCTTAAGAACATATCAAGGGTTAAAGGACTTATGTGTCAACAGGACTTGGAAAAACGTGTCCATGCTTTCATCTTCAGTAGACTTTACTACTGTAATGGGGTCTTTACAGGTCTCCCTAAAAAAATCAATCAGACACCTGCAGCTGATCCAGAACGCTGCTGCTCGAGTCCTCACTAAGACCAAGAGACTGGATCACATCACTCCAGTTCTGAAGTCTTTACACTGGCTTCCTGTACCTCAAAGAATTGATTTCAAAGTGTGTCACAGAACTGTAAGCCCACCCACGACCTTTCCCTTAACCTGACAGCGTCAAAAGGGACGCCAATAGTTCCGACCAAGCGTGTTATATGACGCTAAAGAAGACGACCAAGCGTGTTTTATGATGCTAAAGGTAGGGTGACCAGACGTCCCCAGTTTCCGCGGACAGTCCCCGGTTTTGACGACCTGACCCCGGCTGGATTTGTCCCGAAATTGTCCCCGGATTTCACTGTGACTGACAGACCCGAAATTGGAATGAAAGAAAGAAAATACTGACAAAACTCAAGGCAGCCAGAGCCAGTGCTGCTCAGAGATGATTCAGAAAGCCGTGTTTTACGATGCTAAAATCACTGATTATTTACATGGAGTCTGGTGGGTTTAGCGAACGCAATTTCGCTGACTTTTCTGTTATAAAAAGGATCTTTATCTTTAACAGAAACGTTGACCTCCTTAGAAATCCTTTCCATAATGTTGTCAGACACTTATAATATTATTCTGAGTCTGTTAGCAGCAAAACAAACACTTTTATGAACGTAGATACAAGCTGGAAAATTATCCCATTAACTTACATTGTAGCTTGTTTCTGCCGACTGGAGCGATCTTGTCTAATACTGCATCAATGTCAGAGGAAAATATGTCCTCAATAGTTTTTATTGCAACCGATTCTCAAGGAGCTGTTGCAGAAACAATACCTCTCTGAGAGCACGGTTCCTCAACCGGTACCTGTTTTTACACAACGTGTTTTCGTTCATGAATTGCAAGCATTAAATCGTCACCAACACGGTCATGCAGCACATCATTAGAAAGCTTAAAGTCTTGTGATTCCATCAAGCCCCGGCACAAAGCATAAGGTGACTTACAGCGGTTATAATCACGTTATGAAGTTAAGAAACACTGCACCGTTTCTGTCTAAATCGAGCGTGCATCCCTACCTTTGTCCTCGTGTCTTTATCCACAGCGGTGAAAGATATTCATAAACGTTGATTTCATACATGGCAAACACTCCAAGGAATTAGAATATCCAAGCCTTGTAATCCATAATTAGCTGGTCCCCTCACAATCTTGTAGTGTCTGGGCAAGTTTCGACGTTCAGAAATCTAGATGCAGTGCATCATTGCATCATTTCTCGGTCTTTATCGTTTGTACCCTCAAGCTAAGCCAATGATATCGCACAGTCCCCATTTGGCCCACGTGGGAAAGATTGACAGTAGATCCGACCACTTATAAGATAAGGTCATAAAACTGGCATCCCTGTGTAGCCAATAAGAAGACGAGTTGAATGGTACCAGACATGGCCAGAAAAACCTTACCCTGTGATGCATCCAGCTGTCTCAAAGCAAAAATAAGGCCTTCTGATGGCATTTCAACATTTGATAAAATTATGATGACTTATTTCTATAAATCTATGTATGTACTTCTTTCAGACATATCTGTGAGTGATGTGGATGTGTTTTTGTATTTCAGAAGCTTTGTATTTAGCATTTCTTGGCATTTTTAGAAATAAGAAATAAGACAAACGCACAGACATATCTGTAGAAATACATTCATATAAAATCCATTATATAAGTCATTTTGTTCTGGATTTTTTCTGTTTTAAGTTGAGACATGTGGCCAGGGTACTATTTTCGTATGTAGCCCATGTGATATGCTTACAGTAGTGCTTTTTATTAATTTTTCAGATGATTTACTTGGACGGAAATAGAAATTCTGTGTTCTAACCTCTGTAGCTCTGTGTCAGTAAGGCCTAGTGTCACACTGCCACTAGAAACAACAAGTTGAGAGTGTTAACTTCCCAATGACCTCAGGGTCATCCCAGAGGGCCAAAGCATGTGGAAACTGCAGCACTTTTTTGAGGGTAAAAAGTTAGGCGAGAAAATCATATATTTTCAAGTGTCTCTAAGCAAAAGCTGTCAGTAGTTCAGTAAACATTAAAACATTATGAAATATTGAGACTTTGTATCTTGAAATAGTAAGACTTTCTATCTTGAAACAATTAGGACTATTAGGACTTTCTATCTTGAAACAATTAGGACTATTAGGACTTTCTTTCTTGAAATATTAAGACTTTCTATCTTGAAATATTAAGACTTTTTTTGGAGTAGGAAGTAGCAGCAGGGGTGGGTCTAGGATCAGACCTTTGGGGGGGCGGGGAGGCTCAGTCCCTACTGAGAACAGCTCTAGGTCTAGTGTCCCCGTTTTAAGTTTTACAAAGGTGAAAACATTACTTGTTTTGGAGGTAAATACGATTCTGAGCTGAAAATGTCCCCGGATTTTGTCTGAGAAATCTGGTCACCTTAGCTAAAGGAGACAACCAAGCGTGTTATATGAAGCTAACGGAGACGACCAAGCGTGTTATATGACGCTAACGGAGACGACCAAGCGTGTTATATCTATATATATATATATATATATATATATATATATATATATATATACGTATGTCTCCACATTTAAGAGTAGGCTTAAGACTTTCCTTTTTGATAAAGCTTATAGTTAGGGCATAGAATCGAATATTGTTAGGGAGTAGTAGTTAGTCACATAGTTTTCAGATTTATCTATCATATAATCAAGAATATAATAAAACTAAAGGGAGACTTGGCATACAGCCCGATCCGGTTGGGGAGAGTTCTAGCCCGACCGGGCTGGAGCTCTCTTTACCTTGTCTCTCTTGGTTTTGCTGTAATAATAGTTTTAGACAACTGGGGAGTTATTTTGATACTCCTCTCTCCTCTCTCCTCTATCTTTCCATCTTTCCATTTATGTGCATCCATGTCCCAGAAATGCTTGTTACTAACCTAGTTACTACCCTAGTTACTAACCTAGTTACTAGCCTAGTTACTAACCTAGTTACTAACCTAGCTCTGGGGAGTCATTCCCCAGAGTCCTTATGTTCTTTTTCCCCAGAATGTTCCCTTGGATCAGAGAGGCTCCAAAATCAGGGTAGCAGCTGTCGCCTTGGTCCCGCTCCACGTTCTGTGATGCCATGTTCTACTGCTACACTGCAGTGCCCTGCTACGTCCTGCTACGTCCTGCTACGCCCTGCTACATCCTGCTACGTCCTGCTACGTCCTGCTACGTCCTGCTACGTCCTGCTACATCCTGCTACGTCCTGCTACGTCCTGCTACATCCTGCTACATCCTGCTACGTCCTGCTACGTCCTGCTACATCCTGCTGTGCCTTGTAATGCCGCACAGCGTCCTGCTATGCCATGAACTACTACAAAGAACTGCTACAAACTACTATTTTTTCTATTTTTGTTATTGCCACTCTTCATTCTAACCCCAACCGGCCCGTCAGACACCGCCTACCAAAAGCCTGGGTCTGGGTCTGGGTCTGGGTCTGACCGAGGTTTCTGCCTAAAAGGAAGTTTTTCCTCGCCACTGTCGCACTGTTGCTTGCTCTGGAGGAGACTACTAGAACTGTTGGGTTCTTGTAAATTCTGGAGTGTGGTCTATCTGTATAGTGTCTTGAGATAACTCTTGTTTTGAATTGATACTATAAATAAAATTGAATTGAATTGAATTGAAATTATATGACGCTAACGGAGACTTTTAGCATCATTAACAACGACAAAGGCACTTGACCAAGCGTCCGTATTTTACAAGATGGGAGTGAGGATGTGTTGATGCAACTTAACCGGATTACATCATCAGTTAAGTTCATGTCCTGGAGGCTACCTGTAGCACAAAGGGATTCTGATAACATTCTTCACGACCTGGGTGCAGTGTTGTGTAAACGAACTGTTTTTATAAAGCGCCTTTCTAGTCTTAGTTTTTCCATAGTCCAGAAACCAGTCACCATCCACACACATTCATACACTGTGGCCGAGGCTGCTGTACAAGGTGCCACCTGCTCATCAGATACACACTCACACACATCTACACATCTGTTCATCAGATACACACTCACACACATATATACACCTGCTCTTCAGATACACACACACACACACCTCTACACACCTGCTTATCACATACACACTCACACGCACCTAAGCTCCGATGGAGCAGCATCGGGGGCCACTCGGGGTTCAGTGTCTTGCCCAAGGACACTTGGACATGGGACTGCAGGTACGTGTCGAGCCTAGGGTTGAGATTCTGCACAAGGGCCCACAAGGCCTCCCCAGACGTAATGGTAATGGTCAGTGGTAGAGCGGTCACTTGCCAATCGGAAGGTTGGTGGTTCGATCCCTGGTCCTGCAGTCCCATCTCCAAGTGTCCTTGGGCAAGACACTGAATGATGAGAAGAGCGCTATTTGAGAACAGTCCATTATATTTACCTGCCCTGGTTCCCAACATAGGCCAACGTTTCTCAGATGCCCATTGGCTCTACTTTCTAAACAAAACAAAAACTTCTCTCACATCTGATGATCGGAGTTGGTCCCAGAGGAAGTTTTCTCTTTAAGCTTTATGACTGTTTTTTTATTTTCTATCATTTCCATGTTTTAGAAACATATGTAGTAATAATAATGGTCCAAGATTAGTTACAATAGCATTATATTTAGTTAAAAAAACATCACTTTTTCTTTAGAAAGGTCCTCAGTGTCTTCCAAATCTTTATATCAGTATGATCAGTATGACCTAAGCCAAACATCTATGGAAGTCAATAAACCGTAATACTAAAATTACTGATCATAAATTAAAAAAATAACAAATCTGACATGTTTTGATCCGACTTTACCAGATAAACACACAAAACATAATACACATTATATCTTGAGAACACATAAGTTATTTTAATTCTTTTAGTTTTTTGAGAAATGCTCATTGTTTTATGAGCAGAGTGTAGAGGTGTGTTGACATACTTTTGATGAATACTCCAGCTGTTATGGTTATGTGTTAATGCTTCAGGCACATATATGGCAACATTAACGGACAAAGAGAATGTGAAACTGCATTTTATTTTTTATTGAAAACCAGCACATTTCATTGACAGGGGTTGCAACCAGCAGTTCACTCTTTAACATCAGTCTACATTTTACAAAAGATAAGACTTTTACATGACCTACGTATTTTAGACATCTGTAGTCCATATATTAAAGGGTTAAAGAGCGATTGGCAGATCCCAAAGTATAATGACAAAAAAATCCGCAAGATCATAGGAACTCTGCTCATATCAAACCTGCTCTGAACTATTTCAAAGAACGAACCGAGGATGAAGTTGATTGTGGAAGCGAGGTGGGGTGTGCAGGTACTGACAGCTTTCTGTCTCGTCTGCTTAGAACCAGAAAAACACACTTTAAGGATCCTCATGTAGGTGTAGAGGATTAAACTGAGAGGAACAAAGATTACAAGACAAATGGTTATGAGTCCATGAATGTTGTTGACCGTGGCCTCAGAGCAGGCCAGTTTGACTACAGAGTAGTTATCACAGTAGACTTTGTTAATGACGTTCCCACACAGCTGCAGAGAGGAACTCAGTAATACTGTGACAACAACTTCAGTCAATGGGAACAACCATGTTAGAGCAATAAGCACGGCAACTTTGGAGGAAGTCATACGAGTGTGATACTGCAGAGGAAAACAGATAGCAAGATATCTGTCATAAGACATCACAGCTAAGTTAATATATTGAATAGTTCCATATGTAAACACATGATAAATCTGCAGGAAACAGAAGGGAGCAGAAACCGTGTGAATGTCAGAGAGGATCTGAACCAGAAGGAATGGAAACAACCCTGTACTACCATACAGTTCATTTACAAACAGGCTGACCAGAAAAAGGTACATAGGTTCATGTAAGCTCCTGTTCACACAGATAACCACAATCAGCAACACATTGGCACACACTGTTAAAGCATAAAAACACATCAATATCAGAAACAGTAAGTATTTAAAGAGCCCAATATAAAAGTATGCTCCCAAAATAAAATATGAAACCTGTGTAGAGTTTTTCATAATTAGTTTGTTTCCCAACACAACCTTTCAGCTTTGCACAGCATGAACAAAGTTACACTTTGTAGATCTGCAGAAATCAAAATAGTTTAAATGTCAAATGTACTCTTATCATAGAATCACAGCATTAACACACACGCAGTATTCAGCCTGCAGACAGTAAAGACATCAATTATCACAATAACACACTCTCCACACTTACCAGCTACCTTATTCAGAGTCAATACAACATTAATGTTAGAAATGATAGAACACAGTTCAGTTAGCACAGGATGAAAAGTTGATAATGTTACATTTTGTTAAAGATTCACAGAAAGCAAACTAGTTTAGATGTTACATTACTGCTCATCCTGGACTCACAGCATTAACACACACGCCGTATTCAGCCTGCAGAAAGTAAAGACATCAATTATCACTATAAAACACTCTCCCCACACTTACCATCCATCTGCTGTCACTGCTCTAAAACTGAGATGAAACTCTGCGTCAGCTTCTTTTAAAGTCTTCTAGTCAGAGGGGGGGCACGTCAGCAGTCTGGCCTCATCATCCCGGGACACATCTAACTGACGTCTCAACTTCTACTCTTAGCGTGTTAAAAAACATCATAGATCAGTTAAACAAAAAGATAAAGAAGTATGAATTGATTTAATCATACAGTTTTTCTATATATACAAACTTTTATACAAAAAGCTGCAATTCAATATCTATCCATCTTCAGCCGTTAATCCGGTATTGGGTCTTGGGGCAACAGCTCCAGCGGGGGACCCCAAACTTCCCTTTCTTTAGCCACATCAACCAGCTCCGACTGGGGGGTCCCGAGGCGTTCTCAGGCCAGGTTTGAGATATAATCTCTCCACCTAGTCCCTGACAATCACCCATCATCCTCCAGGACGGATCTCATCAATCCCTGGGGCTTTGCCACTGTGGAGTTGTTTGACTACCTCAACGACTTCCACCAGGGTAACTCACGACAATCCCCCATCATCCTCCAGGTCTGCCTCTACCACAGATGATGTGTCAGCTGGATTTAGGAGCTTGGATGATTCCCCCCTTCCCCCCCTGAGGTGGCAAACACTTTTCCAGAAGCACATTAGTGCCGACAGAAAGTCCTTCTCCATGTCTTCTCCAAACTTCTCCCACACCCGCTGCTTTGCCTCTGTCACGGCAGATGCTCCAGCCCTACGGGCCCGTCGGTATCTTACGACTGCCTCCTGAGTCCACTGGAATAACATATCCTGGAAAGACTCCTTCTTCAGTCGGACGGCTTCCCTGACCACCGGTGTCCACCAGGGTGTTTGTGGGCCCTTGAGGCACCTAAGACCCTTAGACAACAGCACCCTGCTGCAGCTTCAGCAATGGAAACTTTGAATATTGTCCACTCAGGTTCAATGTCCCCAGCCTCCACAGGGATGCACGATAAGCTCAGAGGGAGGTGTGAGTTGAAAGTCCGTCGGACAGGGGCCTCCTCCAGACGTTCCCAGTTTACCTGCACTACCAGTTTGTGCTTACCATGTCTGTCCAGAGTCCTCCCCCATCCCCTGACCCATTTCACCACCAGATGGTGATCAGTTGACAGCTCCGCCCCTCTTTTCACCCGAGTGTCCAAAACATGCGTTCTCAGATCAGATGAAACGATTATAAAATCAATCATTGGGACTGTCTGGGAGGACTTGCTGAGATAGGGGAAAACGGAGTTGCAGTAACTCTAAGTTTAGCTGAAAGAAACCTGCAGGTTAATGATTTCATATGTTGGTCAAAAACATTCTGATCAAATATTACACCAAGATTTCAGAGTTCGGACTGTACCGCTAAAGAAAGGGACCCCAGAACCTGAACAACCTGGGAGGCTGCAGTATCTGGAGTAACAATAAAGGTTTGGTCTTATCTTCATTAAGCTGCAAGAAATTGTTGGCCATCCAGTCCCTAATGGAAGAAAAACCTTTGAATAGCACTGACACTTTGTTAGTCTCTTCCAGATTAAAAGAAACATACAGCTGGATATCATCAGCATAGAAATGATGACCGATATTTCCAAATAGCCTAATCATGTGGCCTAGGGGAAGCATATACAACGCAAATTAAATTGGAGCTAACACAGAACCCTTGCGGCACCCCACAAGAATGGGCAGCAGTTTCAGCAAACTAGGAACCAATTGACACAGAGAACCTCCATCTGTAAGATAAGAGGAGAACCAGTCCAGGGTCCCAGAGATCCCAACCCTGTGCTCAAGTCTTTCAAGCAAGAAGGCGTGGTCCACCTGAGAACGTCTGAAGCAGGCCCCTGTCTGACACATCTCTGGCATCCCTGTGGAGGTTGGGGTGATTGAACTCAAGGGGGCGATGTTCAAAGCTTCCATTGCTGAAGCTGCGACAGGGAGTTGTGGTCTAAAGGTCTTTGGTATCTCAAGGGGCGGTAACCCTTGAACACAGCAGTAGAGCCCGGTGGTCAGGGAAGCCGCTCAACTGAAGGAGTCCTTCTGGAGGCCGCTGCAAGGTACCGAGGGGATGCAGCCTCCGCCGTGAAAGAGGCAAAGCAGCGGGGGTGGGAGAAGTTCAGAGAAGCCATGGAGAAGGACTTTCCGTCAACACCAGGGTGATACTGGACCCCAAACACCACTCAGGAGGGGACACAGGGAACGATCCAAGTGTGTGTAGTCAAAGTGGGATGTGGTTGACCTCAACTGAGGAGGTAATACATTGCTGAACAAAAGAGGGCGGAGAAAAGCCGGATATGCTCTGATCTCCTTATCTAAACTGATGTTAAAAGCTTTCATACGTCAACACGTCCACCGTGGGGCTCAGACTTCAGAAAATAATCGGTCCTGTTTTAAGGACCTCGTGCTGCCGTCCCACATTGTGCCAGAGTCCGCCCGCGGTGCCTTCTCCCCATCAGTAGCTGCAGTGGCAGCCTAACATCTGGGAGCTCAATTGAGGTTTACTACTCGGTGCAGCGGCCGAGGGTTCGACTCCGACCTGCGACCCTTTGCTGCATGTCTTTCCCCCCCCTCTCCCCCCTTTCATGTCTCTAGCTGTCCTTTAAATGTTACGGACAGTTGGCAAATGGTGGACCCAAAACACAGAGGCGGAAACTGAGGATAGTTACAATGATTTAATGAAATACTCCAAAATGCATAAACACAGCACCACCTGGTGGAGAAACGTTGCTGTTCCTGATGCTAAACCTGGTTTATAATACAACACGGGACCGGACAGAAACTCAGCAGAGACCACACATCTAGCTCCCAACTCAGGATTAAATCTTTTTTGTCGATTATTTTGTTTATTATTTTTTTAAATCACCAATTTGTCTACAATGTCATAAAAATATGCATCAGGACCAAAAGCCCAAGACGTTTTGTTTTGACATTTTTCAGTTTACCGTCACAGAGGAGGGAAGAAACTCGCTCAACACGACTCATCTAACAGGGACTCCAGACCTTATTTTCCATAAAAAATTACTCAAAACGATTTATCAATAATCCCAATAGTTGGCGATTCATTTAATACGAGAGACTATTTGAATAATAACAAGATTTCTTGTTTTAAATCTACGGCCATTTGTTTCCAGACAGAGTTTCTAACATGGAGCTTTAAAGTTGAGGCGATGCTACTTGACAAAGTAAGTTGAGTTGATGTGTGAGTGATGCAACCTCTCCAGGTGTTAGGAGACGTTACATCACTGCAGCTCACTGATGAAGTCCCTGAGGTCAAAGGTCATTCCAGCCTGTCAACAGACCTCTGGTCCCTGAGGTCTCTTCACCTTCGCCACAGTCTCCACTCCTTCCCTCTGAAGATAATTACAATCAGAGCTGCTGGCCAGGGGGACCAATCAGCACGCTCCTCAGAGACTGGGGGGGGGGGGGGGGGGTAATGACCTCCCATCACAACACAGAGACTGGGGGGAATGGCCTCCCATCAGACCGCTCTGTCACAACCTCAGGATGGACAGACTCATTAAAAAAATGTATGACTTTTTATGACTTTTGACTTTTTGAAATATAATATTCATAATTAGGTGTAGAATCAGAGGCCACTGTTGGGTTGAACGCTGCAAATATTAAAAGAATTTCTAGAATCAGCAGGGTCACATGACGTTTCTGAGAATTCTGCAGAAGTGTTTTGAAATATTTACACAAATTCAAAACTAAAACTGAACTCAGCGTGTTAACCCCCCCCCTTCCCCCTCCCCCGGTTAAATTCTTCAGCGTTTCTTTCTGAACCCACCCTGAAAATTGTAGAAGAAGTGTGCAGACTGTGTTGGGCCAGACCACAAGGGACTGGTCCACTCCACTTGTCGGCCCCTTCTACCCAGAACCTCTCAGCTGGATCCACGGCTGGTGGATCACATTTAGAAATCTGAATCTGAATTAAAGCAGATATGTCAAACTCAAGGCCCGAGGGCTAAACCTGGTCCTTCTCAGATTTTGATCTGGCCTGCATGTAGGATAAGACAAAACCTTTATTTGAAATTGCTTGTTGTTTGGTCCAACAAGCAGATTGTTTTTTTAAAGTTTAGACTTGAAAGATGGACTTGCTAATTTCTTCATGAAGAGTCATGCGGAGAGTTGGTGTTTGTCCTGTTTTGAAAATACTTGGTTGGTGAGGTGACCCCTGACATCACAACCATGTAGGGAGCTAGGTTCTGTAACTAAGTCCAGCATCTTGAGCCAGAGTTGTATGTGATTTCCAACTTGATGTTTTTTTTAGATGGCGTAAAACGCCCTTCACAGGTTTGTTGACTTACCTGTGGTGCTGTTGTTTAAGCCAAGATAGATAGTAGATAGTTTTTTCTATGTTTAAGCTCAACTATGTTTAATAGTAACTTAGTCTAAAGCCCAGGCCTAGGAGAAATTGCGCAGAACATCAAGATGCTGTTGCAGCCCTTTGTGCAGAAGATCAAGGTGCTGTTGTAGATCTCCTTTGTCAGAAGATCAAGGTGCTGTTGTAGCCCTCCTTTGTGCAATAGATCAAGATTCTGTTGTAGACCTTTGTGCAGAAGATCAAGGTGCTGTTGGAACCTTTTGTGCAGAAGATCAAGGTGCTGTTGTAGCCCTCCTTTGTGCAGAAGATCAAGATGGTGTTGTAGACCTTTGTGCAGAAGATCAAGGTGATGTTGGAAACCTTTGTGCAGAAGATCAAGGTGATGTTGTTGCCCTCTAGAGGATGGATACCCGACCCGAGCCCGACGGGACCCGACGGTACCCGACGGGCCGGGCCGGGTTCGAACAGATTTTTAGAAAGGATGCTTGGGTTCGGGTCGGGCTCGGTCACATCAGCGCGATAAGGCATTGAACATTTTTTTGTTACCGCATCTCTTATTGGGGCGGCTTATCAATACAGGTTAAGCAAGGTATTTATTTTACTCAGATTTACTAACATAATCCCCCACATATGATGTTAATAAAAGCGGCTTTTCACACAAACATACATGTGTCATTAGTATGAGAAACAAATGCGATTTTAACTGTGTCGGGCTAGGGTCGGGCTCGGACATAAATATCTTAATGCCTGTCGGGCTCGGGTCGGGTTCGGTTACTGCTCTGTCGGACGCGGGCCGGGCTCGGACAGAAAAATCCGGCCCGATCCGCACTCTATTGCCCTCCTTTGTGCAGGAGATCAAGGTGCTGTTGTAGCCCTACTTTGTGCAGAAGATCAAGGTGATGTTGTAGCCAGCCTTTGTGCAGGAGATCAAGGTGCTTTTGTAGCCCTTCTTTGTGCAGAAGATCAAGATGCTGTTGTAGCCCTTCCTTGATTGGTCATGCTGAGTCTGTTTCTGTCAAGATGTTATGAGCAGTGGTGTCATTTTGCCAAGACTGGATTCTGAAGTGCCAGTGTCATTTCACCTGGTGACTCTATTTGTATGTGCTGGTCTGACAGGAACACGTATGTTCCCTCAGTCCTAATCCAGTCCTAACCCTAACCCCTAAACCAAGATGATCAGCATTACTGCGTCATTTAATAAAAGGTTCTATGCATAGGGCCTAATGAGGGGGGAAATATTTGTGGGAACAAAGCGATGACCCCGGTCTGACAGCCGCAGTCTGCTTCATGATGAATCTTGCACAGGTGGAAGGAGATAATGGGATTACATTTCACTGAAATAGTATTTTAAAATTGTCTTAATTTGATGTGACAAACAAGAAATGATGATTATGAAAATATACATCACAATTGTTGCTTGAAAAACTGCTTCTGGTGATAGTCAAGCTTTTGAAACGAGCCGTGGTATTGTGTTTTCTTCCAGCACTTTCTTGTGGTCTCCAGGTGCCCCTCTCCCGTGGCTGAAGTGGTTGTCGTTCATCAGTGTTGGTGTATAAAGAAGGAGGAGAAAGCTGCAGATGGCCCAGTGGCCCAGTTTGCAACGTTGGTACTGTGTGGTAGTTGTCTGTAACGAGGTTAGCAATCTTACTCTCTTTTGGAAGGAGGGTGTTCAGGCATGCTGGCTTAGTTGTTAATAGCTAATGCATAATTGGTGCAACTTTCTTTATTTTCAGAAAGTAGTTGGATTGATTTTGGACTGTATGTTTGAACATTACCAAAGAAAAAAACTGGGAGGTTGACAGTATTGTAAGTGAAAAGCTCAGAAAATCTGAAAATACTCCCTGTGTTATATAAAGCAATGTGATTAAGTGAAACAAATGATTAATTTGGGGTTGAAAAATATGAAGCAATGAGACGCAAACCTGTTTTTGCAATTGCGTTTTGCACACATAAGACAAGAATTATGGCAAATTCAACTTTATCTTACTTTATTCTTAGTTCTTATGTACATGTACAGACTTTGAGATACTTGTATTTTATGTTAACTGTCATGTTATACATTCTTATTGTCATTGCCAATGTGCTGCTGATTGTGGTTATCTGTGTGAACAGGAGCTTACATGAACCTATGTACCTTTTTCTGGTCAGCCTGTTTGTAAATGAACTGTATGGTAGTACAGGGTTGTTTCCATTCCTTCTGGTTCAGATCCTCTCTGACAATCACACTGTTTCTGCTCCCTTCTGCTTCTTGCAGATTTATTGTGTGTATACCTATGCAAATGTGGAATTTAGTAACTTGGCCATCATGTCTTATGACAGATATCTTGCTATCTGTTATCCTCTGCAGTATCACACTCATATGACATCTAACAAAGCTGTTATCCTAATTATTGTGATATGGTTGTACTGTTGTGTGAGATTCTTAATTACTTTATCCTTGAACATGCGTTTGACTCTCTGTGGAAACATTATAAACAGTGTGTATTGTGATAACTACCTTGTTGTTAAATTGGCCTGTTCAGACATCACAGTGAATAACATTTATGGTCTTTTTTCCATTGCTTTCTCCATTTTGATCCCCTTGATTTTAATCCTCTACACCTTAAATCCTTAAAGTGTGTTTTTCTGGTTCTAAGCAGACGAGACAGAAAGCTGTCAGTACCTGCACACCCCACCTCGCTTCTCTCCTAAACTTTTCTTTTGGGTGTTGCTTTGAAATACTCCAGAGTAGATTTGATACGACCCGTGTACCCAGCGTGTTTCGCATAATTTTTTCGCTGTATTTCCTCCTCATACAGCCTCTTCTGAACCCTCTCATTTATGGATTGCAAATGACAAAACTACGCAATGCATGTAAACTTGTCCTTTGTTATAAGATGTTTGCCTGTCGCAGTGAAACGATACAGATGTAGTAAGAAAATAATCACTGAATTATTATTGATAAGGCTTTCTAACTAACAAAAATACGATACATGAATTGTGTAATATCATCCTTGGTTTGTCCCTCTGCTTTCAGCCTTTTTCTCACATGAATATTTTCAGTCACGCGTGGTCCTGTCACTGTAATCTGTGGTACTGCAACAAATTTTATTCCATAAATGGAATTATAATGGATTTAATATGGAATACATGTAAAAATATATTGTCATAAGACATATTTTGTTGTAAATGTTGACTTGTCCTGCAAAATGTAAGAATTCCTGACTATCTTCGGCTACTATTACTAGTTAACATTCATTGTAGTTTAATTAAATAAAATGTCTGTAATTAACTAATAAATATGGAAAGGACATGATCTAGTGGTACCGAATGATTATTTCTTTGGGGGGAATTTCACTTAGTGTATTTGAAATGTAAAAATAGCTTATAACAACTAGTAGGAAACTACTAGAACTGTTTGGTCCTTGTAAATTCTGGAGTGTGGTCAAGACCTACTCTATCTGTAAAGTGTCTTGAGATAACTCTTGTTATGAATTGATACTATAAATAAAATTGAATTGAATTGAAATTGAACAAAACAACTACAGACTGGATAGCAAAACTCAATAAAATACAAAACTGTTAAGAACACTGAACTGCTGTTAGAGTTCATAGTGTTGGAATATGACATTATATTTATATTTATATTATTTATGAACAGTACAGGTTGGCTTCAGCCCGTTCTCCATCCCGGGGAGTCAAATCCTGATGCGTGGTCACAGCCATCGGTGGCTCATAAGTCACGCCAGAGTGGAGTAACATGGAGGAGGGAGCTCTATAGAGAAACCTGTACGGGGGCTCTACAGAGAAACCTGTACTGGGGGCTCTACAGGTCCCACCAGGGTTCAACATTTAACATGCAAGATGTAAGCACAGTGACTCTGCAGCCACGATATATCTGCAGTAGGTGGCCCACTGTTGCCCCTGTTCTCTGTTGAGAATAAGAGAATGTAGCATTGCTTTCAGCACAATTAAACTATAAAGCCCCCCTAGGTTTCTCTATTGAGCCCCCCTAAAAGTTTCTCTAAAGAGCCCCCCCTACAGGTTTATCTATAGAGCCCCCACAACAGGTTTCTCTATAGAGCCCCCACAACAGGTTTCTCTATAGAGCACCCCAGTACATGTTTCTCTATAAAGAATCCCTGCCGAGGCTGGGGGCATTGTGTCAGAGCCTCTATAGAAAACCTGTAGGTCTCACACCCAGGGTGTGAGGCGCTTGGTGGGTGTGGGGATACTGACAACCCCCCCGGCTGAGTGCAGCTGTGTTGGATTTTACCCCTGTGGACGAGAGGGTCGCCTCCCTATGCCTGCGGGTGATGGGGGTGGGGGACTCTGACCGTTGTATGTGTGTATGGACCAAACAAGAGTTTGGAGTATTCGGCCTTCTTGGAGACCTTGAATGGAGTCCTGTATGGGGCTCCAGTAGGGGACTCAATAGTTCTTTCCAGGATATGTTATCCCGAGGACGCCGGAGGCAGTTGCAAGGTATCAACGGACCTGAAGGGCTGCAGCCTCTGCTGTGACAGAGGCAAAGCAGCGGGTGTGGGAGAAGTTTGGAGAAGACATGGAGAAGGACTTTCGGTCGGCACCAAGGTGCTTCTGGAAAACCGTTCGCCACCTCAGGAGAAGGAAGCAGGGAACCATCCAAGCTGTAGACAGTAATGATAGGACGTTGTGGACCTAAACTGAGGTCCACAACGCACTGTAATAGAGCGGTGAAAGGAGCACTTTGAGGAACTCCTAAATCCGACCAACACGTCCTCTGTGATAAAGGCAGAGCAGGAGGATGATGGGCGATTGTCGTCAATTTCCCTGGTGGAGGTCACTGAGGTAGTCAAACAACTCCACAGCGGCAAAGCCCCAGGGATTGATGAGATCAGAAATGCTGAAAGCTCTGGGTGTGGAGGGGCTGTCTTGGTTGACACGCATCTTTAACATTGCATGGAGGTCTGGAACAGTGCCTAAGGAGAGACAAAACAGGGTGGTGGTTCCCCTATTAAAAAAGGGGGACCAGAGGGTGTGTGCCAATTACAGGGGAATCCCACTTCTCAGCCTCCCTGGTAAGGTGTACTCCAAGGGCAGATAGTCAAACATCGGGTTGACAAGGAACAATGGAGATTCCGTCCTGGTCGTGGAAATATGGATCAGATCCTCACTCTTGCAAGGATCCTAGAGAGAGCCTGGGAGTCTGCACAACTGGTTTCAATGCGTTTGGTGGATCTGGAGAAGGCGTATGACTGGGTACTTTGGGAGACACTGTGGGAGGTGCTGCGGGAGTATGGGGTGAGGGGGTCTTTTCTCAGGGTCATCTCTGGATGACCAAAGCGAGAGGTTCCGGGTTCTCGGCAGTAAGCAGACTCGTTCCAGATGAGGGTTGGCCTCCGCCAGGGCTGCGCTTTGTCACCAATCCTGTTTGTAATATTTATGGACAGGATATCGAGGCGTA
>NC_048409.1:30153593-30157916 GCF_013103735.1 Etheostoma cragini
CTGTGACCTTCAGCACTCACTGGATCGGTTTGCAGCCGAGTGTGAAGCGGCTGGGATGAGGATCAGCACCTCTAAATCAGGGGCCATGGTTCTCAGCAGGAAACTGAGGGAGTGCATTCGTCAGGTAGGGAGTGAGTCCTTACTCCAAGTGAAGGAATTTAAATACCTTTGGGTCTTGTTTGCAAGTGAGGGGATCATGGAGCGTGAGATTGGTCGGAGAATCGGAGCAGCCGGTGCGGTATTACATTCCGTTTATCGCACCGTTGTGACAAAAAGGGAGCTGAGCCAGAAGGCAAAGCTCTCGATCTACAGGCAAGGGTTTGTTCCTACCCTCCCCTCTGGTCATGAAGGGTGGGTCATACCCAAAGAACCACATCCAGGGTACAAGCGGCCAAAATGGGTTTCCTCAGGAGGGTGGCTGGCGTCTCCCTTAGAGGTAGGGTGAGAAGATCAGTCATCCGAGAGGAGCTCGGAGTAGAGCCGCTGCTCCTTCGCGTCGAAAGGAGCCAGTTGATGTGGTTTGCGCATCTGGTAAGGAGGCCTCCTACGATGGGTCCCTAGGGAGGTGTTCCAGGCACGTCCAGCTTATCAACTAAAGACATACGTCATGGTAAAAAAGAATCAATTCATATTTGTTTATCTTTTTGTTTAAATGACCTATGATGTTTTTTAACACGCTAAGAGTAGAAGTTGAGACGTCAGTTAGATGTGTCCCATGGTGATGAGGCCAGACTGCTGATGTGCCCCCCCCCCTCTGACTAGAAGACTTTAAAAGAAGCTGACGCAGCTTTTCATCTCAGTTTTAAAGCAGTGACAGCAGAAGGATGTCATGATTTATTTCTACATATGTGATCACCTACTTTCTGTCATTTCTAACCTGAACATGGTAGCTGGTAAGTGTAGAGAGAGTGTGTTATTGTGATAATTGATGTCTTTACTGTCTGCAGGCTGAATACTGCGTGTGTGTTAATGCTGTGAGTCTATGATAAGAGTACATTTGACATTTAAACTAATTTGATCTCTGCAGATCAACAAAGTGTAACGTTGTTCATGCTGTGCAAAGCTGAAAGGTTGTGTTGGGAACCAAACTAATTATGAAAAACTCTACACAGGTTTCATATTTCATTTTGGGAGCATACTTGGATATTGGGCTCTTTAAATACTTACTTTTTGTGATTATTTTGTGTTGTTATGCTTTAATTATCTGTGCCAATGTGTTGCTGATTGTGGTTATCTGTGTGAACAGGAGCTTACATGAACCTATGTACCTTTTTCTGGTCAGCCTGTTTGTAAATGAACTGTATGGTAGTACAGGGTTGTTTCCATTCCTTCTGGTTCAGATCCTCTCTGACATTCACACTGTTTCTGCTCCCTTCTGCTTCCTGCAGAGTTTCTGTTCGTACTCTTATGGAACTAGATAATTTTGGACCTTAGCCATCATGTCTTATGACAGATATCTTGCTATCTGTTATCCTCTACAATATCACACTCGTATGACAATTTACAAGGTTGCCGTGCTCATAGCTTTAAAATGGTTATTGTCACCTGTTGGAGTTTCTGTCACAATATCTTTAAGTGCTCCTTTACAGCTGTGCGGGAACATCATCAACACAGTTTACTGTGATAACTACGCTATTGTCAAACTGGCCTGCTCTGACACCAGAGTGAACAACATTTATGGACTCTCTTACACTTCTCTTGAAGTCGTTGGGCTTCTCATTTTAATCCTTTACACCTACATGAGGATCCTTGAAGTGTGTTTTTCTGGTTCTAAGCAGACAAGACAGAAAGCTGTCAGTACCTGCACACCTCACCTTGCTTCTCTTATCAACTTTTCTTTTGGGTGTTCCTTTCAAATAATACACAGCAGGTTTGATATGAGCAGTGTACCCGTGATGTTGCGAAATGTTTTATCATTATACTTCCTGACCTGCCAACCGCTCTTTAATAATGTATGGACTGCAGATGTCTAAAATACGTAGCTCATGTAAACGTCTTATCTTTGGTAAAATGTTAACTGATGTGTAAGAGCATCTTGCTGGTTTGTTACCCCTGTGAATACCTTTTTGGGATAATGATGCATGAACTACAAATAACGGCCATCTGTGAGAAGCAGGCAGGTGCATTGCGAGTGACGGGCTAATGATACTTCACCTTTCCCCATCGCAGGCCCAGACCTCTGGAACACACACACATGTGGATCTGACCTGACCTGGACACATCCAGATTATCCAAGCCTTCACCTGTAATAAATCAAATGCCCCTGCTGTTATGTGCTTCTTTACTTTTTCACTTGCTATTAATGGGCTTTACTGTAAAGTGTCTTAGGGTACCTTGACAAGTGCTTTATAAATAAAAGGTATTATTATTGTTAATGCTTGGGGTGTACAAAAGTATAGTATGGCGATATTATTTGTGGCAACACCATATTAATACACAGAAGACAGGTATTGATTGCACTTGAGAATTTAAATTTGGGATACTAGGATAATAACAGAAAGAAATAAGGAAAATAGAAGTGAGATGAACAAACAAATGAAAATGTCTTTTAAAGACAAAACAGAGGACATGAATTCATGACAATTTATATTATTTTGAAGGCAGTGGGCCACTGATGTGAAACACAAATATGAGAAGTTATTACTGCTTGTAGAAATGATCCATGGGTCCATTTTTCAAGGTACTGTCTAGGGTCTTCTTTGTGTATTTGTCATCTTTAGGATATTTCTTGGCTCTGAATGAGCCTTTAGGGGTGAGACATATTAAGAGTGGGGGGGGGGGGTGAGTTTGGTGTTCTACCCAAAGAAACATTGAACACTTTATTTCATGCATCCTGATACATTTGTATGCACCAAATAAATGGTGGAAAGTAATTTTACATGTGTGAAGGGAAATATAAAATCCAGGAAGGGGAAGATTTGTTGTTTATATACTAATTCTAGAAAATATCTTCAATGAAAGATTTTTACAAATTCATTAAAAACGGACTTCCTGGCAGTCGACATGGATTCAGAACAAATAGGTTAACATCACTAGCTTTAACTGATCTCAAATTCCACAGAGAATAAAAAATGTGGAGTTGCTATAGTCATTGATTTGAAAAACTCATTTGATACAATTAATTATGAAATATTAATCAATGAATTGGAATGGCTTGGGATTATGGGGGTAGTGTTGAATTGGTTAAGCAGTTATTTAAAAGACAGGCAACAATTTGTGAAATTGGTAAATTATATAATAAAATATAATATAATATAACATAATAAAATAAAATATAATTCAGCTGAATGTGTGGACGATGGTTGTGGTGTCCCGCAGGGTTCAGTATTGGGACCAAAACAATTTATCCTCTATATAAATGACATCTGTAAAGTATCTGATCGACTAAAAATTGTATTATTTGCATCTTTGGTTCTGGTCATAATTTACAGCAACTCCTGGACTTAATCACGTCAGAATTCAACAAAATAAATCAGTAGTTTTACACAAGTAAGTCATCAATAAATTTGAATAAAAACAAATTCATTATATTTAGCAATTGTAAATCAATCAATCAAGTTCAGTTACAGAACAAAGGTATCAATTTACACTCTGTGGACACAAAGAAAGTGTTTCTGAACATCAATGACATTCAAAACGGTGATAACTGAAACAGATATACACCACACCCTGCAGTGTGTGTACACATATGTACTGCCAACAAAACTAAGTACTACACAGGTCGGGATGTCTGCCTCTGCACCACCAAAGTGAACATAAAATAACTATAAAACATAAACATAAATACCACGCTGTTGTCAAAATCCACACAATCAACATAGACACACTGGCAGACGGCATTTTGGAAGTTTGTGATCATTACTGGATGGTGATGTCACCAAGTGGTGTCCCCTTTCATAGGGGGCGGGTTAGCCCTTAACACTCGGTTTGAAGGGTCAAGGGCTAGGGGTAAGACAAAAGGGCTAGGGTTAAGACAAATGGGTTAGAGGTAGGACAAAGGGGGTAGGGATACAACATAGGGGTTAGAACAGCTCATGTCCCCCCCTGCAGGAGATAAGATACAATGCAGCTTTAAGGAGTCCCCCCCCTGCAGGAGATCAAATATAATGTCGCTTTAAAGAGTCCCCCCCTGCAGGAGTTCAGATACAATGCAGCTTTAAAGAGTCCCCCCCTGCTGGAGATCAGATATAATGTCGCTTTAAGGAGTCCACCCCTGCAGGAGATCAAATATAATGTCGCTTTAAAGAGTCCCCCCCTGCAGGAGATCAGATATAATGCAGCTTTAAGGAGTCCCCCCCTGCAGGAGATCAGATATAATGCAGC
>NC_048409.1:30158016-30161179 GCF_013103735.1 Etheostoma cragini
TCTGAACACAGTCTGAAGAAAGCTTTAAATGTTTGACTAACCTTTCAGAAGTCCTTTAATGAAATGTTACATGATGAAGTTATCTTGTAAAATGTTTTAATTTCTGTTTTTCAGAGTCAGGAGGATCATGGTAAATGTTACGCAGGTTTTAATGTTCACACTAAGTGCCTATCTTGACACCGGTGTTCTTAAATACTTATATTTCTTGCTGATTTTGTCTTTATATGTGTTCATAGTGTGTGCCAATGTGTTGCTGATTGTGGTTATCTGTGTGAACAGGAGCTTACATGAACCTATGTACCTTTTTCTGGTCAGCCTGTTTGTAAATGAACTGTATGGTAGTACAGGGTTGTTTCCATTCCTTCTGGTTCAGATCCTCTCGGACATTCACTCTGTTTCTGCTCCCTTCTGCTTCCTGCAGATGTTCTGTTTGTACTCTTATGCAACTATACAATTTCATAATTTGTCCATAATGTCTTATGACAGATATCTTGCTATCTGTTATCCTCTGCAATATCACACACGAATGACATCTAACAAGGTTGCCATGCTTATTGCTCTAACATGGTTATTGTCATCTGTTGGAGTTGGAGTCACAATATCTTTAAGTTCCTCTTTGCTGCTGTGTGGGAACATCATTAAAACAGTTTACTGTGATAACTACGCTATTGTCAAACTGGCCTGCTCTGACACCAGAGTGAACAACATTTATGGACTCTCTTACACTTCTCTTGTAGTCTTTGGTCCTCTCATTTTAATCCTTTATACTTACATCAAGATCCTTAAAGTGTGTTTTTCTGGTTCTAAGCAGACGAGACAGAAAGCTGTCAGTACCTGCACACCCCACCTCGCTTCTCTTATCAACTTTTCCTTTGGTTCTTTATTTCAAATATTACACAGCAGGTTTGATATGAGCAGTGTACCCGTGATGTTGCGAAATGTTTTATCATTATATTTCCTGACCTGCCAACCGCTCTTTAACCCTTTAATGTATGGACTGCAAATGACTAAAATACGTAGCTTATGTAAACGTCTTATCTTTGGTTGTTAGAAAAATCACGCTTAGGACGGTTGTTGCTTCCGTTTCTTTTTTAAATCATTTGCATCCAAGCTGCTGGTTTGGTATTTCTGTGTCTCATGTGTTAATCCTGAAAGCTAAGGGGGCCTCGCAAAGAGCCCAGGATGTGTCCCTGAAGGAAGAACGCATGCTGTGGAGGAGATGCCGTGCCCGAGATGAGAAGAAAAGCTGCTGATTCAATCCACTGAATAACTAACTTGACTCCCAACTCCTTTCAAAGACTCTGTTGTGAACATGCTTCAGTTATCTTTCTGTATTTGCTGTAAAACTGATTCTGTTTGCAAGTAAAAATTATCTTTAAGACAACTCCAGTGATTTTGTCCATTCTTTGAGAAATAATTGTCTTAACATTGGTAAAATGTAAACTAACGCTTAAACATCAATACGTTATTTGGAAGATTATGAAGAAAACAGAAATACCCCCCCCCCCCACTCTGACATGTGTAGGTCCTGAGCATGTGTGTGTGTTTTCAGGCCTGTGTGTAGTGATTACTAACAAAACACAGTGTAAAATTAACAGTATAAACAAAAAATATATATTATTTTTAAATAACGGCCATCTGCGAGATGTTGAGTTGGTAGAACCATCGTAGGAACAGACAGGTGTTTTGTTGAGTGATGGGCTCACCTTTTACCATCGCAGCCCCCCCATCACAGCCCCCCCCCCCCCCTGGAACTCCCTGCGATGGTGAGAAGAAAGGTATCATTAGCTCTGGAACTCCCCGCCCATACAGACACATTCAAATACCTCATGAAAGCCTTGAGATAAGCATTGACCCTGTAATAACATAACATACCACCTGCTTTTACTCTTTTATTTGCTATTAATGTGCTTTATTGTAGTGTCTTTGGTGTACCTTGAAAAGTGCTATATAAATAAAACTTATTATTCTTGTTAACCAGCAAAGTATGCCAATGTTTTTTTGTGGGTTAACGATATTGATACAAAGAAGTCAGGTATCGATTATTTTTAAATATAAATTGCACTTGAGAATTTAACTTTTGGGAACTGGAATAATTAAAGAAACAAGAACAATTGAAGATGAACAAACAAAGAAAACATATCTCTAAAGAGATTATTTTTTTGTAATAGGCTAATAATATAATAGTTTTTATCTGTGCGAAGTAAATTACAAGATTCAGGTGGGGGGCTTTAACATCCAATTCTGGAGTAATAATTGAGAGTATACTAGACCCCAAAGGGCAGTTGGTCCCACGGTGGGCTGCTGCTGCAACGTGTTTTTAACAGAATCTCTGAACTAAGCATGATATACATCTCCATGGCTTTAATTTAATAAATCAACACTTTGTGTTGTTACTGCTGTGTTTTTGTCACTTGGTACATGTTTTAAAGGTATAATATGTCCATCCATCCGTCTTCATCTACTTATCTGGGGTCAGGTCTCGGGGGAAACAGTTCCAGCAGGAGAGCCCAAACTTTTCCCGAGCTACATCAACCAGCTCCGACTGGGGGGTCCCTTGGCAATCCCAGGCCAGGTTGTAGATATAATCCCTCCACCTAGTCCTGGGCTTCCCCGAGCCCTCCTCCCAGCTGGACGTGCCTGGAACACCTCCCTAAGGAGGCGCCCAGGAGGCATCCTTACCATATGTCCAAACCACCTCAACTGGCTCCTTTCGAGGTGAAGGAGCAGCAGCTGTACTTCGAGAAGATTGCCCTTCTGGAAACAAAGGTTCACCGATTAGAAGTGAACTTGGAAGTGAACTGATCTTGTGGAAATTACACCACTTTACCATGGACCCAAAACAATGGACAAAAGCATGCTAACACACGGCTAATTAGCTCCAACAAGACTACAAAGAAACAGGAGGGCTGTGAAACGAGTTATAAATCAACAAGTGGTAGTCCTCCCTGGAACTCTTCTGATGAGAAGCCTAAGACTAAATCATTTTCCTGGGAAATGGGAGGACGACTAACGGGCGGGGCACAGCGCCCTGAGATTTGTTATATGACCGGCTGGCCTGCATTATCATCCATTAAAGCAAATATCGCGAAAACTTGAGAAGATCTGGCGCTCCACCGAACTGGAAAATTCTCGTTTAATCTGGCAAGATAGTCTTAAAACG
>NC_048409.1:30161279-30169337 GCF_013103735.1 Etheostoma cragini
TCTATCTGTAAAGTGTCTTGAGATAACTCTTGTTATGAATTGATACTATAAATACAATTGAATTGAATTGAATTGAATTGAATTGAATTGAAATCCGGGCAGAGTGCCTCTTCAACCCCTGTACCTAGTAGGACACAGCCTTGGACAGCTGCAAAAGGGAAAATAAGCAACAAAATGCCTCCCGAACAACCTGCTGTGCAACTGGATAACAGATTTGCTCCTCTGCTGCAGGACGCTGAACAGCCATCTGATGACCAGGACTGCGTCTCATTGCCACACAGCAGGGTAAGGACTGACAGCAATTCAAAAATGAATAAGCTAACAACTGGATCTCAAACTCTGATTGTGGGTGACTCTGCTGTAAAAGATTTAACAAACAGTAAAAACACCAAAATACTCTGTTTTCCCAAAGACACGGTGTCTGATTAGTCCCAAAGCATCCCAGATATCGTGGCAGCACACCCAACTGTGAAGAACATTATTCTGCTTATAGGGTCACATGATGTTGTAAAGCAACAGTCTGAACTGCTGAAACTGGACTTTAGGGAACTGCTGGACACAATCACCCCCCTTAACGCAGATGTGTTTATGAGTGGTCCTATACTGGCAGTGAGAAGATGAGCTGAGAGATTCAGCCGACTGTTGGCACTAAACAAATGGCTTTCATCTGAATGTAACGTCCATTCTCTGCAGTTCATTGACAATTTTAAAATTTTGGGGGATCGCAGACATCTTTTTAAAGCAGATGGACTTTTCCTTAACAATCCAGGAGTAAAGCTGTTCTTCTCTAATCTACTCTACTTTCTGCGCTACACATCTGCTCCTTTTGTTAGTTTGTAAACCACTCAATGGTTTAGGGTCAAAATACATTTCTGATCTGCTACTACACTATGACCCCCCAGACCTCTCAGGTCATCTAGGACAGGTCTGCTTTCTGTCCCCAGATTCAGAACTAAACAAGGGGAAGCAGCATTCAGTTTCTATGTTCCTCATATCTGGAATAAACTCCTGTGTTGCCGTAGCTCCCAATTTCCCCTCACGTTATCGTTTTTTGGACTTCTGTGCTAGTCATGGACTGTCCATAACAAACGCCGTGTTCAAACATAGGGATGCTCATAAGTGTACGTGGTACCAGGGCAACCTAGGCCAAAGGTCAATGATTGATTTTATAATCGTTTCATCTGATCTGAGGCTGTATATTTTGGACAATCGGGTGAAGAGAGGGGCTGAGCTGTCAACTGATCACCATCTGGTGGTGTGTTGGGTCATGGGGTGGGGGAAGGCTCAAGCCCAAGCGGGTAGCGCAGGTAAATTGGGAACGTCTGGAGGACCCTGTGATACGTCAGGTGAAACACATTAGGGCGGGGCAAGATAATCAGACTGACAATAGTAAAGCTTGGTAAGACAAGAGAACAAAAAACCAGACTATCAACATAAAACAGGAAGCAGAACGAACAGACACTTACCGGGGAACACGAGGCAGGATCAACAACACAAGACCAGGGAGAAAACTAAGAAACAAAAACAAGGAGGCAAAAAAAAGGGAAATATAACCCCAACAAGACCACAACCCATGACAGACATGGAGAAGGACTTTCGGTCGGCACCAAGGTGCTTCTTGAAAACCATTAACCAACTCAGGAGGAAGAAGGAGGGAATCATCCAAGCTGTGTACAGTAAGGATGGGACGTTGTGGACCTCAACTGGGTAGGTACTAGAGCGGCGAAAGGAGCACTTTGAGGAACTCTTAAATCTGATCGACACGTCCTCTGTGGTAGATGCCTGAGCAGGGTAATGATGGGGGATTGTCGTCAGTTACCCTGTTGGAAGTCGCTGAGGTAGTCAAACAACTCCACTGCGGCAAAGCACCATGGATTGATGAGATCCGTCTAGAAATGCTGAAAGCTCTGGGTGTGGAGGGGCTGTTTTGGTTGACACGCCTCTTTAACATTGCGTGGAGGTCTGGGACGGTGCCTAAGGAGTGGCAGACCAAGGTGGTGGTTCTCCTCTTCAAAAAGGGGGACCAGAGGGTGTGTGCCAAGTACAGGGGTATTACACTTCTCACCCTCCCTGTTAAAGTCTACTCTATGGTGCTGGAAAGGAGGGTTTGGCCGATAGTCCGCCATGGCTGCTTTTTGTCACCAATCCTGTTTGTAATATTTATGGACAGGATATCGAGGCGTAGTCGGGGTGAGGAGGGGTTGCAGTTCAGTGGACTCAGGATCTCATTGCTGCTTTTTTGCAGATGATGTGGTCCTGATGACGTCATCGGTCTTTGACCTTCAGCACTCACTGGATTGGTTCGCAGCCGAGTGTGAAGCGGCTGGGATGAGGATCAGCACCTCTAAATCTGAGGCCATGGTTCTAAGCAGGAAACCGATGGATTGCCTTCTTCAGGTAGGGAGTGAGTCCTTACCCCAAGTGAAGGAGTTTAAATACCTTTGGGTCTTGTTTGCAGGTGAGGGGACCATGGAGCGTGAGATTGTTCGGAGAACCGGAGCAGCAGGTGTGGTATTACATTCAGTTTGTTACACCGTTGTGACAAAAAGGGAGTTGAGCCAGAAGGCAAAGCTTTGGATCTACCGGTCAGTTTTTGTTCCTACCCTCACCTATGGTCATAAAGGGTGGGTCATGACCCAAAGAAGTGGAGCCAGGGTACAAGCAGCTGAAATGGGTTTCTAAGAGGCTGGCATCTCCCTTAGAGATAGGGTGAGAAGCTCAGTCATCTGACAGGAGCTCGGAGTAGAGCCGCTGCTCCTTAGTGTCGAAAGGACCCAGTTGAGGTGGTTTGGGCATCTGGTGAGGATGCCTCTTGGGCGCCTCCCTAGGGAGGTGTTCCAGGCACGTCCAGCTGGGAGGAGGCCTCAGGGGCCACAGGCTAGGTAAGTAAGTAAGTAAGTAAGTAAACTTTATTCCTATAGCACTTTTCACAGACCAGGATCACAAAGTGCTGCACAAGTTTATAAAATGAAAATAAAAATAAAATAAATTAAAACAACAAACAGATACAATAAAACACAGTATTGAACTAAAAAGCAAGTTTAAAAAAGTGGGTCTTTAGTTGTTTCCTAAAAGTGTCTATACAAACAAGAGAACAAATGGTACAAGGTAGCTCATTCCAGAGGCGAGGCGCCACAGCTTTAAAAGATCTGTCTCCTCGGGTCTTTAAATAGGTGGAGGGACGTCCTGCTGAGAAGAAGCCTCGGGGAAGACCCAGGACTAGGTGGAGGGATTATATCTCCAACCTGGCCCGTGAACGCCTCGGGACACCCAGTTGGAGTTGGTTGATGTGGCTCGGGAAAGGGATGTTTGGGGTCCCCTGCTGGAGCTGTTGCTCCAGCAAGACCTGATACCGGATAAGCGGATGAAGATGGATGGATGGATACTTGGTTATCCACCACAGACATAAGTCATGGGAAAAAAGAATCAATTCATATTTGTTTACTTTTTTTGTTTAACTGACCTATGATGTTTTTTAACACGCTAAGAGTAGAAGTTGAGACGTCAGATGTGTCCCGGGGTGATGAGGCCAGACTGCTGATGTGCCCCCCCTCCGACTAGAAGACTTTAAAAGAAGCTGACGCAGAGTTTCATCTCAGTTTTAAATTAGTGACGTCAGATGAATGTAATGATTTATTTATACCTATGTGATCACTTTCTTTCTGTCATTTCTAACCTGAACATGGTAGCTGGTAAGTGTGGAGAGAGTGTGTTATTGTGATAATTGATGTCTTTACTGTCTGCAGGCTGAATACTGTGTGTGTGTTAATGCTGTGAGTCCAGGATGAGCAGTAATGTAACATCTGACCTAGTTTGCTTTCTGTGAATCTTGAACAAAATGTAACATTATCAACTTTTCATCCTGTGCTAACTGAACTGTGATCTATCATTTCTAACATTAATGTTGTATTGACTCTGAATAAGGTAGATGGTAAGTGTGGAGAGTGTGTTATTGTGATAATTGATGTCTTTACTGTCTGCAGGCTGAATACTGCGTGTGTGTTAATGCTGTGAGTCTATGATAAGAGAACATTTGACATTTAAACTAATTTGATTCCTGCAGATCTGCAAAGTGTAACGTTGTTCATGCTGTGCAAAGCTGAAAGGTTGTGTTGGGAAACAAACTAATTATGAAAAACTCTACTCAGGTTTCATATTTCATTTTGGGAGCATACTTTGATATTGGGCTCTTTAAATACTTACTGTTTCTGATCTTGATGTGTTTTTATGTTTTAACAGTCTGTGCCAATGTGCTGCTGATTGTGGTTATCTGTGTGAACAGGAGCTTACATGAACCTATGTACCTTTTTCTGGTCAGCCTGTTTGTAAATGAACTGTATGGTAGTACAGGGTTGTTTCCATTCCTTCTGGTTCAGATCCTCTCGGACATTCACACTGTTTCTGCTCCCTTCTGCTTCCTGCAGATTTTCTTTTTGTACTCTTATGCATCTAAGGAATTTTGGACCTTAGCCATCATGTCTTATGACAGATATCTTGCTATCTGTTATCCTCTGCAATATAACACTCGTATGACATCTAACAAGGTCTCCGTGCTTATTGCTCTGACATGGTTATACCCATTTATTGGAGTTGTAGTCACAGTATCTTTAAGTGTTCCTTTACAGCTGTGTGGGAACATCATTAAAACAGTTTACTGTGATAACTACGCCATTGTCAAACTGGCCTGCTCTGACACCAGAGTGAACAACATTTATGGACTCTCTTACACTTCTCTTGAACTCTTTGGGCTTCTCATTTTAATCCTTTACACCTACATGAGGATCCTTGAAGTTTGTTTTTCTGGTTCTAAAGAGACAAGACAGAAAGCTGTCAGTACCTGCACACCCCACCTCGCTTCTCTCATCAACTTTTTCTTTGGGTGTTCCTTTCAATTATTACACAGCAGGTTTGACATGAACAGTGTACCCATGCTGTTGCGAAATGTTTTATCACTATACTTTCTGACCTGCCAACCGCTCTTTAACCCTTTAATGTATGGACTGCAGATGTCTAAAATACGTAGCTCATGTAAACGTCTTATCTTTGGTAAAATGTAAACTGATGTGTTAGAGCATCTTGCTGGTTGGTGACCCCTGTGAATACATTTTTGGGATAATGATGCATGAACTACAAATAACGGCCATCTGTGAGAAGCAGGCAGGTGCATTGCGAGTGACGGGCTAATGATACTTCACCTTTCCCCATCGCAGGCCCAGACCTCTGGAACACACACACATGTGGATCTGACCTGACCTGGACACATTCAGATTATCCAAGCCTTCACCTGTAATAAATCAAATGCCCCTGCTGTTATGTGCTTCTTTACTTTTTCACTTGCTGTTAATGGGCTTTATTGTAAAGTGTCTTTGGGTACCTTGACAAGTGCTTTATAAATAAAAGGTATCATTGGGGGGGGGGGGGGGTATAAAAAGCATAGTGCTTCTGGCAATATCACCATATTAATACACAGAAGCCAGGTATCAGATATTTTTAAATACATATTGCACTTGAGAATTAAAATTTTTGGTACTACAATAATAAAATAAATAAGGAAAATAGAAGTGAAATGCACAAACAATGAAAATGTCTTTTAAAGATAAAACATATGAAATGATTTCATGATATTTTATATTATTTTGAAGGCAGTGGGCCACTGTTGTGAAACATAAATATAAGAAGGTATTACTGCTCGTAGAAATAATCTATGGGTCCATTTTTCAAGGTACTGTCTTGGGTCGTCTTTGTGTATTTGTCATCTTCAGGATATTTCTTGGCTCTGAATGAGCCTTTGGGAAGAGACATATTAAGAGTAAGGGGAGGGGGGGAGTTTGGTGTTCTACCCAAAGAAAAGTCAAACCATTTATTCTTGCATTCTGATGCATTTGAATCCTTCATCATTGAAATCGTTGATTATATTTCAAAAAAGAGTAACAAGAATAATTCATAACGATGGATGTTTGGAACACACCAGCTCATTATTTTCAGTCTAACATGTGAAAAGATCTTGACCTAATCCAATTTCAAACAGCAGTAATTATGTTCAAGGCAAGAAATAATGTGTTACTTGGCAACATAGAGAAAAGATTGTCTGAAAGAGAGGGGGGCCGCTGAGTTGAGGGGGAAGTCCAAGTTTAGGACTCCCAGTTTCCGAACTTCAAGGAAAAGTTTCTGTTTATCTGTCAGTGGCACTAATATGTGGAATAAACTAAATAAAGATATAAATAAATGTCTAAACATATTCCAATTCAATCAGCTGAGTAAAGAAATTATAGGCCAGAAACGCAGTGCAATTAAAAACTTGGTCTTATATTGAATAATTTGTAGTATGTGTATAAATTTCATTGTGAATGTGTATTAAAGACAGGTTGTTAATAGCAAAGAAAGTGTTTCTGAACATCAATGACAATCAAAACGGGGATAACTGAAACAGATATCCAACACAACGCCCAGTGTGTGTACACATCTGTACTGCAAGCAGACCTAAGTACTACACAGATAACATCTGCCACTGCACCACCAAAGTGAACACAAACTGTAAAATATATAAGTGCATATGACACTGTTGAAAATACATGCTTTTCTCGCCTACATTTTTACCCCCAAAAAAGTGATGCAGTTTCCACATACTTCTGCCCTCTCGGATGACCCTGAGTTCATTGGGAAGTTAACACTCTCAATTTTTTGTTTCTAGTGGCAGTGTGACACTAGGCCTTACTGACACAGAGCTAAAGAGGTTACAACCGAGAATTTCTATTTCCGTCCAAGTAAATCATCTGTAAAATGATTCTCTGAAATTCTCATTTCCTTTCAGAAAAAAAGTCCAAAAAGTGCAAAATACAAAACTTCTCAAATTAAAAAAACACATCCACGTCTCTCACACACATAAGTGAAATAACTACATGCATACATTTATAGAAATAAGTTATTATAATTTGATGAAATGGTGAAATGCCATAAGAAGGCCTAATTTTTGCTTTGACACAGCAGCAGGCGTCACAGGGTGAAAACTTTCTGGTCATGTTTGGTATCAATCAACTTGACTTATTGGCTACACAGGGAAGCTGGTTTCATGGCATTTAGTTGTAACTGCATGGAATAGCTGTCAATCTTTCACAAGTCCCTCCTCTGTTAACCCTGTGACTTGATTGGCTTCCATAAGGGATAACTCTGGTTACAGTAGAGGGATTGGCTGAAAAAAGCTGTCACTCAAATCCTTAGGATTCAGGGTATTCGGCTGTGTAAAAAGATACAATGTGGCAGCCTCAGGGCAGACAATATGAGCGATCAAAATCCAAAAGTGATGGACTGTTCAGCCTTGTTTACGGGGAAACTCGGCCATAATCTACAAGATTGTAAGGGAACAGCTCGTTTTGGATTAAAAGGATTGGATATACTTATTCTTTGAACTGTTGGCGATGTAGGGAAAAAAAAGTTTATGGCGATCTTTCCCCGCTGTGGATAAAGCCTCTAGGAAACAGGTAGGGAAGCATGCTCGACTTTAGACAGAAACGGCGCAGAATCTTTCTGTGTTTCTTTACTTCATAACATTTTTATAACCACTATAAGTCATCTTGTGCTTTGTGTGTGGGCTTTATGAAATCATAAGACTTTAAGCTTTCTAATGATATACTGCATGAGCGCGTTTATGAAGATTTCATGCTTGCAATTTATCAGTGAAGAAAACGTTGTCTCCTAAAATGGAGAAAACGGCCCGGCAGCGGGACCGATCTGGCGGAGAGGCTAAACCCATCAACATGTAGACACACTTGCAGACGGCATCTTGGAAGTTTGTGATCAATACTGTATGGTGATGTAACCAAGTGGTGTCCAAGTGTGGACCCCCAGCCCTTGGACCACTTGGTTTCAAAGCTCAAGGGTTAGGGGTAAGACGAAGGGGTTAGGGGTAAGACGAAGGGGTTAGGGGTAAAACAGAAATGAGATTCAGCCTTAAAACTAGTGATTGAGACAATAAACTCATCATGAAAATGTTTACTGAGGTAATAAATCAAGTGAGAAGTGGGTCCCTTACTCAGAGACTTCTAGCCCCCCCCTGCTGGA
>NC_048409.1:30169437-30173140 GCF_013103735.1 Etheostoma cragini
TTAGCCTATGGCTAACTCGGGTACGCTTACATTTGCTTTGAATGTTGATCAGTGTACATTGTCCCCTTTTCAAATAAATGAAATGACTCGTCAGCGAACGCCTGGTGGCCGGGTCTGCAATGCAGCCCGGCTGGGCACAGCCTGAAAAAGCAATGTGGCACCTCTCTCTCCAGCCCATGGGCCCACCACCTGTGGGAGGAAGGACCTGGAACTTGTGCGGGAGGTGGAGCTCTATCAGTTGGATCTGATGGGGCTTACCTCTCTGCATAGTCCAAGTTCTGGAACCATACTCTTGGATAAGGGTTGGATTCTGGATTTGCTTAGGATGTGGGCGCCGGGCCGGTGTGGGGATACTCACAAGCCCCCAGCTGAGCCCCGCTGTGTTGGAGTTTACCCCGTGGATGAGAGGGTTGACTCCCTACCCCTGTGGGTGATGGGGGAGAAAACTCTGACTGTTGTACATGCACCAAACAAGACTGTGGAGTATTTGGCCTTCTTGAATGGTGTCCTTTCTGGGTCTCCAGAAGGGGACTCCATATTTCTGCTGGGGGACTTTAACGCACACAAGGGATGATGATGGAGATACTTAGAAAGATGTGACTGGAGGAACAGCCTCCCTGATCTTAACCAGAGTGGTTGTCTGTTGTTGGACTTCTGTGCTAGTCATGGATTGTACATAACAAACACGATGTTCAAGCATATGGATGTTCATAAGCGTACTTGGTAACAGAGCACTCTAGGCCAAAGATCAATGATCGATTTTATAATTGTTTCATCTGATCTGAGGCTGTATGTTTTGGACACCCGGGTGACGAGAGGGGCAGAGCTGTCAACCAATCACCATCTGATGGTGAGTTGGGTCAGAGGGTGGAGGAAGACTCTAGAAAGACCTAGTAAGCCCAAACGAGTAGTGTGGTTAAATTGGGAACATCTGGAGGAGGCCCCTGTCTGACGGACTTTCAACTCACACCTCCGGTGGAGCTTTTCATGCATCCCTGTGGAGGTTTGGGGTCATAGAACCTGAGTGGACAATGTTTAAAGTTTTCATTGCTGAAGCTGCGGCGGCGAGCTGTGGTGTTAGGGTCTTAGGTGCCTCAAGGGCCGGTAACCCACAAACACCCTGGTGGACTGGTGGTCAAGGCAGCCGTCCGACTGAAGAAGGAGTCTTTCGGGGATATGTTATCCCTGAGAACTCCGAAGGCAGTTGCAAGGTACCAATGGACGTGAAGGTCCGCGGCCTCTGCCATGACAGAGGCAAAACAGCTGGTGTGGGAGAAGTTTGGAGAAGATATGGAGAAGGACTTTCGGTCGGCACCAAAAGGCTTCTCGAAAACCACTCCCCACCACATGGGGGAGGAAGCGGGGAATCATCTAAGGTGTTTACAGTAAGGATGGGATGTTGTTGACATCAACGGATGAGGTAATAGAGTGGTGGAAGCGGCACTTTGAGGACCTCCTAAATCCGGCCGACACGGTCTCTTGGGTTGAGGCAGAGCTTGAGGATGATGGGGGATTGTCGTCAATTACCCTGGTGGAAGTTGCTGAGGTGGTCAAACAATTCCACTATGGCGAAGCCCCCGGAATTGAGGAGATCCGTCCAGAAATGCCAAATACTCTGGGTGTGGAGGGGTTGTCTAGGTTGACGCGCATCTTTAACACTGCGTGGAGGTCTGGGACAGGGAGTGGCAGACCAGGGTGGTGGTTCCCCTCTTCAAAAAGGGAGATCAGAGGGTGTATTACAATTACAGGGGTATCACATTGTCAGCCTCCCTGGCAAAGTCTACTCCAAGGTGCTGTGAAGGAGGGTTCGGCCGATAGTTGAACCTCGGATTGAAGAGGAACAATGCGGATTCCGTCCTGGTCGTGGAACAATGGATCGGATCTTCACTCTCGCAAGGATCCTGGAGGGGGCCTGGGAGTATGCCCAACCGGTGTACATGCGTTTTGTTGATCTGGAGAAGGCTTATGACTAGGTCTTCCACAAGACACTGTGGGAGTATGGGGTGAGGGGATCCCTTCTCAGGGCCATCCAAACTCTCTGTATGACCAAAGCGAGAGCTGTGTCCGGGTTCTCGGCAGTAAGTCAGACTCGTTCCAGATGAGGGTTGGCCCCTGCAGGGCTTTGTCACCAATTCTATTTGTAATATTTATGGACAGGATATGGAGGCGTAGTCGGGGCGGGGAGGGGTTGCAGTTTGGTGGGCTCAGAAGCTCATCACTGCTTTTTGCAGATGATGAGGTCCTGATGACATCATTGGTCTGTGACCTTCAGGACTCACTGGATCGGTTTGCAGCTGAGTTTTAAGTGGTTGGGATGAGGATCAGCACCTCTAGATCTGAGGCCATGGTTCATAGCAGGAAACCGATTGAGTGCCTTCTTTAGGTAGGGAGTGAGTCCTTACCGCAAGTGAAGAAGTTTAAATACTTTGGGGTCTTGTTCGTGAGTGAGGGGACCATGAAGCATGAAATTGGTCGGAGAACCAGAGGTACGGGTGCTGTATTACATTCCATTAATCGCACTGTTGTGGTGAAAAGGGAGCTGAACCAGAAGGCAAAGCTCTCACTCTGCCGGTCAGAGTTTGTTCCCACCCTCACTGATGGTCTTGAAGGCTGGGTCATGTCCAAAAGAACAAGATCCAGGGAACAAGCTGCCGAAATGGGTTTCCTCAGGAGGGTGGCTGGCGTCTCCCTTAGAGGTAGGGTGAGGAGCTCAGTCATCCGAGAGGAGCTCGGAGTAGAGCCGCTGCTCCTTCGCGTCGAAAGGAGCCAGTTGAGGTGGTTCGGGCATCTGGTAAGGATGCCTCCTGGGCGCCTCCCTAGGGACGTGTTCCAGGCACGTCCAGCTTGGAGGAGGCTTCGGGGAAGCCCCAGGACTAGGTGGAGGGACGTTCAGCTGGGAGGAGGACTCGGGGAAGACCCGGGACTAGGTGGAGAGATCATACCTCCAACCTGACCTGGGAACGCCCCGGGAACCCCCATTCGGAGCTGGTTGATGTGGCTCGTGAAAGGGAAGTTGGGGATGCCCTGCAGGAGCTGCTGCCCCAAGACCTGATACCGGATAAGCGGAAGAAGATGGATGGATGGATCCTCGGTTATCAACTACAGCCATATGTCATGGGAAAAAAGAATCAATTCATATTTGTTTACTTTTGTTGTTTAACTGACCTATGATGTTTTTTAACACGCTAAGAGTAGAAGTTGAGACGTCAAGTAGATGTGTCCCGGGGTGATGAGGCCAGACTGCTGATGTGCCCCCCACCCTCCCTGACTAGAAGACTTTAAAAGAAGCTGACGCAGAGTTTCATCTCAGTTGAAAGCAGTGACAGCAGATGAATGTAATGATTTATTTCTACATGTGTGATCACCTTCTTTCTGTCATTTCTAACCTGAACATGGTAGCTGGTAAGTGTGGAGAGAGTGTGTTATTGTGATAATTAATGTCTTTACTGTCTGCAGGCTGAATACTGTGTGTGTGTTAATGCTGTGAGTCCAGGATGAGCAGTAATGTAACATCTAAACTAGTTTGATTTCTGTGAATCTTGAACAAAATGTAACATTATCAACTTTTCATCCTGTGCTAACTGAACTGTGTTCTATCATTTCTAATATTAACATTATATTGACTCTGAATAAGGTAGCTGGTAAGTGTGGAGAGTGTTTTATTATGATAATTGATGTCTTTACTGTCTGCAGGCTGAATACT
>NC_048409.1:30173240-30175860 GCF_013103735.1 Etheostoma cragini
CAAAGTGTAACGTTGTTCATGCTGTGCAAAGCTGAAAGGTTGTGTTGGGAACCAAACTCTAATTATGAAAAACTCTACACAGGTTTCATATTTCACTATTGGAGCATACTTTGATATTGGGCTCTTTAAATACTTGCTTTTCGTGATAATTTTGTGTTTTTATGCTTTAATTATCTGTGCCAATGTGTTGCTGATTGTGGTTATCTGTGTGAACAGGAGCTTACATGAACCTATGTACCTTTTTCTGGTCAGCCTGTTTGTAAATGAACTGTATGGTAGTACAGGGTTGTTTCCATTCCTTCTGGTTCAGATCCTCTCGGACATTCACACGGTTTCTGCTCCCTTCTGTTTCCTGCAGATTTTCTGTTTGTACTCTTATGGAGGAAGAGAATTTTGGACCTTAGCCATCATGTCTTATGACAGATATCTTGCTATCTGTTATCCTCTGCAATATCACACACATATGACATCTAACAAGGTTGCTGTGCTTGTTGCGCTAACATGGTTATTGTCATCTGTTGGAGTTTCTGTCACAATATCTTTAAGTGCTCCTTTACAGCTGTGTGGGAACATCATTAAAACAGTTTACTGTGATAACTATGCCATTGTCAAACTGGCCTGCTCTGACACCAGAGTGAACAACATTTATGGACTCTCTTACACTTCTCTTGAACTCTTTGGGCTTCTCATTTTAATCCTCTACACCTACATGAGGATCCTTAAAGTGTGTTTTTCTGGTTCTAAGCAGACGAGACAGAAAGCTGTCAGTACCTGCACACCCCACCTCGCTTCTCTGATCAACTTTTTCTTTGGGTGTTCCTTTCAATTTTTACACAGCAGGTTTGACATGAACAGTGTACCCATGATGCTGCGAAATGTTTTATCACTATACTTTCTGACCTGCCAACCGCTCTTTAACCCTTTAATGTATGGACTGCAGATGTCTAAAATACGTAGCTCATGTAAACGTCTTATCTTTGGTAAAATGTAATTTGATGTGTAAGAGCATCTTGCTCGTTGGTGACCCCTGTGAACACATTTTTGGATAATGACAAATTAATATACTCGCCATCTGTGAGAAGCAGGCAGGTGTTTTTTGCGAGTGGCTAATGATACCTCACCTTTCCCCATCGCAGCCCCAGACCTCTGGAACACACACACATGTGGATCTGACCTGACCTGGACACATTCAGATCATCAAAGCCTTCACCTGTAATAAATCAAATGCCCCTGCGGTTATATGCTTGTTTCTCTTTCTCTTGCTATCAATGTTTTTTTTGTAAAGTCTCTTTGGGTACCTTGGCAGGTGCTTTATAAGTAAAAGGTATCATTATTATTAATGCGAGGCAGGGGATGTAAAAAGCACAGTATGGTGATTTTGCTTCTGGCAATATCACCATATTAATACACAGAAGCCAGGTACCGATTGCACTTGAGAATTAAAATTTTGGGTACTACTATAATAAAATAAATAAGAAAAATTGAAGTGAGATGATCAAACTATTAAAATGTCTTTTAAAGATAAAACAGATGACATGATATCAAGAACGTTTTGAAAATTATGAAGTTTTCACAACAGTGGGCCACTGTTGCAAAATATAAATATGAGAAGTTGTTACAGCTTGTACAAATTATCTAAGGGTCTGTTTTCTAAGGTACTGTCTCGGGTCTTCTTTGTGTATTTGCCATCTTCAGAATATTTCTTGGCTCAGAATGAGCCTTTGGGGAGAGACTTATTAAGAGTGGGGGGGGGGGGTCTGGTGTTCTACCCAAAGAAGCATTGAACACTTTGTTTCTTGCATCCTGATATGCACCAAATACATGGTTGTTTCTGCTCCCTTCTGTTTCCTGCAGATTTTTTGTTTATATACTAATTCTAGAAAAAATCTTCAATGACAGATTGGAAAAATTCATAGATAAAAACAAATGACTTACTGACTCGATATGGATTCAGAACAAATAGGTCAACATCACTAGCTTTAACTGATGTCAGTGAAGAAATCATAATTTCCACAGACAAAAAGAAACATGGAGTATGTATGTTCGTTCATTTGAAAAATGCATTTGATACAATAAATCATGAAATATTAATCACTGAATTGGAACGGCTCAGGATTAGGGGGGTAGTGTTGAATTGGTTAAGCAGTTATTTAAAAGACAGGCAACAATTTGTGAAATTGGGAGATTATATAAATTAATATAATATAATATAATGCAGTTGAATGTGTGGATATTGGGTGTGGTGTCCCGCAGGGGCAGTATTGGGACCAAAACTATCTATCCTCTAAATAAATGACATCTGTACTAACGACTGAAATTTGTATTGTTTGCATCTTTGCCTCTGGTCATAATTTACAGCAACTCCTGGACTTAATCACGTCAGAATTCAGAATAATAAGTCTGTAGTTTGACACAAATAAGGTATCAATAAATGTGAGTAAAATAAATTCCAATATTTAGCAATTGTAAATCAATCAATCAATTTCAGTTACAGATCAAAGGTATCAATATAGAAATACTAAATGAAATGAAATTCTCTGGTGTGATTATAGATGACAAGAAATGCTGGAACTCTCATTTAAAATACATCCAAAGAAAATTGTTAGAAGTATTTCAGTCT
>NC_048409.1:30175960-30179686 GCF_013103735.1 Etheostoma cragini
GGCAAAACCAATATGATACAAAGAAGCCAAGTATCGATTATTTTTAAAATATAAATTGCACTTGAGAATTTAACTCTTGGGTACTGGAATAATTAAAGAAACAAGAACAATTGAAGTAACATGAACAAACAAAGAAAACATATCTCTAAAGAGATTATTTTTTTGTAATATTTATATGATAGTTTTTACCTGTGCAAAGTGAAATACAAGATTCAGGTGTGGGGTTTCAACATCCAATTCTTGAGTATTAATTGAGAGTATACTTCACAAAGAAGTGCAGTTGGTCCCACAGTGGGCTGCTGCTGCAACGTGTTTTTAACAGAATCTCTGAACTAAGCATGATATACATCTCCATGGCTTTAATTTAACAAATCAACACTTTGTTTTGTTATTGCTGTGTTCTTGTCACTTGGTACATGTTTTTAAGGCTTAATATGTCCATCCATCCATCTTCATCTGCTTATCTGGGGTCAGGTCTCGGGGGTAGCAGTTCCAGCAGGAGAGCCCAAACTTTCCGAGTTACATTAACCAGCTCCGACTGCGGGTCCCTGAGACCACCTTTCCATGGAAGACCCTACCAGGGGCACACAGCTCCAGACAACACAGCCCTCAGGTTCATAGGGTTCCTCTCCACCATGATAAGGTGATGGTTACCAGAGAGAGCAGAAGCAAGTGCACTGGCTAGTAAGTACAGCCCTTAAACCTTTGGCCGAACCCTCCTTTCCAGCACCTCGGAGTAGACTTCACCAGGGAGGCTGAGAAGCGTGACACCCCTGTAAATGGCACTCTCCCTCTGGTCCCACACTTTAAAGAGGAGAACCACCACCCTGGTCTGCCACTCCTTAGGTACTGTCCCAGACTTCAACGCAATGTTGAAGAGGTGTGTCAACCAAGACAGGCCCTACACACCCAGAGCTTTCAGAATTTCTGGATGCATCTCATCAATCCCTGGGGCTTTGCCGTTGTGGAGTTGTTTAACTACCTCAGAGACTTCCACCAGGGAAATTGACCACAATCCACCATCATCCTCCAGCGCTGCCTCTACCATAAAGAGCGTATTAGCTGGACCTCAGGAGTTTGAGTTCCTCAAAGTGCTTCTTCCATCGCCTTATTAACTCCTCAGTTGAGGTCAACAACGTAGACAGCTTGGACGATTCCCAGCTTCCCCCTCCTGAGGTAGCGAACGGTTTTCCAGAAGCACCAGGGAGGTGTTCGAGGCACGTCCAGCTGGGAGAAAGCCTCGGGAAAGACCCAGGACTAGGTGGAGGGATTATATCTCCAACCTGGCCTGGGAACGCCTCTGGATCCTCCAGTTGGAGCTGGTTGATTTGGTTTGTGAAAGGGAAGTTTGGAGTCCCCTGCTGGAGCTGCTGCCCCAAGACCCGATACCGAATAAGCGGATGAAGATGGATGGATGGATCCTCAATAATCAACTGAAGTCAAATGTCACGGGAAAAAAGCATCAATTCATTATTGAAACCCTCAGTTTGTCCCACTGATATCGTCCCACATCGCCTTTTTAAAGAGTTGTGGGACCCTATAGGACTTAGCGTCCAAGAAATTATAAATAGCAGCCTTACTTCAGGTTCTGTACCAGCATTTTTTAAACAAGCAGTGGTGCAGCCACTCATAAAAAAAAAAAAAAATTGGACAAATCTGCACTTTCAAACTATTGCCCTATCTCTAAACTTCCTTTTGTCTCGAAGATTTTAGAAAAGATACAAATGGTGTCCTTGAGGTGTTCCAATCTGGTTTTAAGACATTTCATAGCACTGAATCTGCACTTTTAAGAGTTTTTAACAATCTTTTAATCTCAACTGATTCTGGAGATTATGTAATTCTTATTCTTTTAGATCCTACAGCAGCATTTGACACCGTTGATCACAGCATCCTTACTTCTCGCCTCGAGCATGGCGTGGGGATTAGGGGCACTGCCTTAGAGAGGTTTAGGTCATACTTGTCAGAGAGAGATTTTAGAGTAAGTTTTGGTGGCTCTATTTCACCTTCTGTGTCCCTTACATGTGGAGTTCCCCAGGGTTCGATTCTCGGGCCAATTCTTTTTTCACTCTATCTGCTTCCCCTTGGATGTATCTTAAAAAGACACAACATCAGCTTCCATCTTTGTGCAGATGATTCACAAATCTACCTGCCCATCAAGAGAAATGATGGTAGTTCTTCAGCAAGATTAGTGGACTGTTTTAATTATATTAAAGCCTGAATGGCATTACATTTTTTTAAACTTTAACAAGAGTAAAACCGAAGTTATGGTTTTTAGACCCAGTGGCACCTCTGATGTGTCACAAATAGACTTGGGAAATTTTCAACCTTATGTTAAGTCTGTTGGAACAAACCTGGGTATAAAAATGGATTGGGATTTTAAAATGGAGAAGCAAATCAATTCTGTTACGAAAGCAAGTTTCTTTCAATTTACCGTACGTACACACTGCCACCAACTTGAGCTGCAAAAAAGCTCTGGCCGCCCCACCAAGGAAGCTTGTCAAAAAGTACGGGGAAGCTTTGTGACACTTTGGCCTCTCTGACGTTTTCTGTTCAACCGGGAGAAGCACGCGCAACCACGGCCAATACACTGACCCTAGAAACCTTTAAAAATTACAAATATAATGACAGAAGTTGTAATGATTGGTCGCAACGGAGTCTGTTAGCAGTTAGCTCGCTCGTTAGCCGCTGAGCTATAGCGGCGTGCAGGCAGGGCGTCTATATTCCGATTGGCGGCTAGCGTTAGCCGCTGCTTGCCGCCGAACAGCGTCATAGATGAAACATTTTAACTTTCGGATTGACGCTCAACACACTCAAAACGCCCAAAACGCAACACTGACAGATTTGCCGCTCATTGCAGCTGAGAGAAGCCGGCTTCCATTGAAAATTAATGACTTCCGGTATCTTTAGACGCTCAAGTTGGTGGCGGCGTGAACGTACGGTTAGGCTTCTTACCAAGCTTAAGGCCTTTTTGTCCTTCACAGACTTTGAGAGGATTAGACATGTATTTATTACAACACGCCTTGACTATTGTAATGCTCTGTATGTAGGAGTTAGCCAGGCCTCCCTCTCTCGACTACAACTGGTTCAAAACGCTGCCGCTCGTCTCCTTTCTGGGACTCGTAAGCAAGAACACATCACCCCTGTCCTTGCCTCTCTTCACTGGCTCCCAGTTAATTTTAGGATTGATTTAAAGACTTTATTGTTTGTTTTTAAAGCCCTCCATGGACTAGCTCCAGTCTACATCACTGGTCTGTTGAAGCCACAGGCTCCTTCAAGGTCATTAAGATCTGCAAACCAGTCTCTTCTTGTTGTCCCTAAAACACGGCTGAAGAGTAGAGGGGATCAAGCTTTCTCAGCCGCAGGCCCGAGACTTTGGAATGAGCTGCCTCTACATATCAAACTGGCCCCCAGCTTTCCGGTCTTTAAATCTCGACTAAAAACACATTTTTATTCCCTGGCTTTTAACCCAGCATGAGAACTGTATGTTGTATTTGTCTGGTGTTGTATTCTGTCTATTTATTGTTCCATGTCTATGTACAGCACTTTGGTCAACATGGTTGTTTTTAAATGTGCTTTAGAAATAAAGTTTGATTGATTGATTGATTGATTGATTGATTGATTGATTGAGCCATATGTCACAGGAAAAAGGAATCAATTCATATTTGTTTACTTTTTTTGTTTAACTGACCTATGATGTTTTTTAACACGCTAAGAGTAGAAGTTGAG
>NC_048409.1:30179764-30181382 GCF_013103735.1 Etheostoma cragini
CCCCCCCCCCCCCCCCTCTGACTAGAAGACTTTAAAAAGAACCTGACGCAGAGTTTCATCTCATTTTTAAAGCAGTGATAGCAGAAGGATGTCATGATTTATTTCTATATATGTGAACACCTACTTTCTGTCATTTCTAACCTGAACATGGTAGCTGGTAAGTGTGGAGAGAGTGTGTTATTGAGATAATTAATGTCTTTACTGTCTGCAGGCTGAATACTCCGTGTGTTTTAATGCTGTGAGTCCAGGATAAGCAGTAATATAACATCTAAACTAGTTTGATTTCTGTGAATCTTGAACAAAATGTAACATTGTTAACTTTTCATCCTGTGCTAACTGAACTGTGTTCTATCATTTCTAACATTACATTATTGTGACTCTGAAGAAGGTAGATGGTAAGTGTGGAGAGTGTGTTATAGTGATAATTGATGTCTTTACTGTCTGCAGGCTGAATACTGCGTGTGTGTTAATGCTGTGAGTCTATGATAAGAGAACATTTGACATTTAAACTAATTTGATTCCTGCAGATCTACAAAGTGTAACGTTGTTCATGCTGTGCAAATTTTAAAGGTTGTGTTGGGAACCAAAGTCTAATTATGAAAAACTCTACTCAGGTTTCATATTTCACTTTTGGAGCATACTTTGATATTGGGCTCTTTAAATACTTAATGTTTCTGATCTTGATGTGTTTTTATGCTTTAATTATCTGTGCCAATGTGTTGCTGATTGTGGTTATCTGTGTGAACAGGAGCTTACATGAACCTATGTACCTTTTTCTGGTCAGCCTGTTTGTAAATGAACTGTATGGTAGTACAGGGTTGTTTCCATTCCTTCTGGTTCAGATCCTCTCTGACATTCACACTGTTTCTGCTCCCTTCTGTTTCCTGCAGATTTTCTGTGTGTATACTTATGCAGCTGTACAATTTCATAATTTAGCCATAATGTCTTATGACAGATATCTTGCTATCTGTTATCCTCTGGAGTATCACACACGTATGACATCTAACAAGGTTGCCGTGCTTATTGCTCTGACATGGTTATTACCATTTGTTGGAGTTTGTGTCACAATATCTTTAAGTGTTCCTTTACAGCTGTGTGGGAACATCATCAACACAGTTTACTGTGATAACTATTCTATTGTCAAACTGGCCTGCTCTGAAACTAAAGTCAATAACATTTATGGACTCTTTCACACTTGTCTTTTAGTCTTTGGTCCTCTCAGTTTAATCCTCTATACCTACATGAGGATCCTTAAAGTGTGTTTTTCTGGTTCTAAGCAGACGAGACAGAAAGCTGTTAGTACCTGCACACCTCACCTGGCTTCCACAATCAACTTTTTCTTTGGTTCTTTCTTTCAAATATTACAGAGCAGGTTTAATATGAGCAGTGTACCCGTGATGTTGCGAAATGTTTTATCATTATATTTCCTGACCTGCCAACCGCTCTTTAACCCTTTAATGTATGGACTGCAAATGACTAAAATACGTAGCTTATGTAAAAGTCTTATCTTTGGTTGTTAGAAAAATCACGCTAATAACATTTGTTGCTTCCGTTTCTTTTTTAAATCATTTGCATCCAAGCTGCTGGTTTGGTATTTCTGTGTCTCATGTGTTAATCC